>NC_053023.1:522629187-522929187 GCF_003073215.2 Triticum urartu
GTCAATCATAGAATTGCATCTCCATATCACCCACAGTCTAGTGGTCAAGTAGAATTGAGTAATAGAGAACTCAAATTAATTTTGCAAAAGACTGTCAATAGGTCTAGAAAGAATTGGTCCAAGAAACTTGATGATGCATTATGGGCCTATAGAACTGCATATAAAAATCCTATGGGTATGTCCGTATAAAATGGTATACGGAAAAGCATGTCACTTACCTCTCGAACTAGAACATAAGGCTTATTGGGATATTAAAGAGCTCAATTATGATTTCAAACTTGCCGGTGAAAAGAGGTTATTTGATATTAGCTCACTTGATGAATGGAGAACCCAAGCTTATGAAAATGCCAAGTTGTTTAAAGAAAAGGTTAAAAGATGGCATGACAAAAGGATACAAAAGCGTGAGTTTAATGTAGGTGATTATGTATCGCTATACAACTCTCGTTTAAGATTTTTTGCAGGTAAACTTCTCTCTAAATGGGAAGGCCCCTATGTTATCGAGGAGGTCTATCGTTCCGGTGCCATAAAAATCAACAACTTCGAAGGCACAAATCCGAAGGTGGTAAACGGTCAAAGAATTAAACATTATATCTCAGGTAATCCCATAAATATTGAAACTAATATTATTGAAACCGTAACCCCGGAGGAATACATAAGGGACACTTTCCAGAATGTTTCAGACTCCGAAAAGGAATAGGTATGTGGTACGGTAAGTAAACCGACTCCAAAACAGTTTTTAAGGCAATATTTCTCTGTTTTGGAATATTTAGAAAAATAAAAAATTAAGTAGCAGTCCGGGAAGGACACGAGGGCCCCATGAGGGTGGAGGGCGCGCCCCCCTACCTCGTGAGCACCTTGTGTGCCTTCCGGACTCCGTTTTCTTACAGAATACGTATTTTGGTCGGTAAAAATTCACTATATATTCTCCCGAAGGTTTTGACTCCCGTATCACGCAAAAATCTCCTCTCTTTGTTTCGAGCTGTTTTCTGTCAGGGTTGTCAGGGCCAGGCACTATGTCATATCCCTCCTCCTCCAACCATGAGGGCAACGATGCTTGGCTAATGAAGATAGAGCTGAAGAGAGAAGAACCTATGGAGATCAACAAGGATGAAGGGATCAAGAAGGCCATGGAGGACCAAGTTCCAGCAACAGAAGAGACCCTTCAACTTGATCATAATCTTCTTACCCCTACAGAAATCGAAGCTTTCAAGATGATTGAGTTGGCTCGTATACAAAATAAGTATCTCACACGTGAAAATATTTTGTTGAAGGAGCATATCATCGCACTCAAGGGCATTATCCGCAAGTTAGAAGACCTCCTACGCTCGATGTGCGACTATCCGTCATCAACAACCCCACCTTCTTCACCAACCAAGGAGATATAACAACATGGGTATGGGCACTCCCCTTGGCAACCTCTAAGATAGGGGGAGGTGTCCCAGTATCGTATCACAATCACAACTCCTATCTTACCGTTTTTCTTAGTTCGATCCTATTAGTAGTATTTTGATCTAGTAGAATAAAGTTTATGGAATGATCTAGTTTTGAGTTTTGCTTTATGATCTCTCTATGTAATCGAGTCCGTGAGCTATATAATAAAGATTAGTGATTGAGTCAAGGGCTTGCTTATTTTTGCCATGATCCCAAATAAAAGAAAAGAAAAGAGAAAATGAATAAGAAGAAACAAAAGTTCATATTGATCTTATTGATAGTAGTGACTTCACATAGAAAGAGTGTGATGATTAAAAGTTGTTGGGAGTTGGCAGACATAGCTTTGGTCATTGTTGCAATTAATAGGAAGTAATAAGGAAAGAGAGGTTTCACATATAAATATACTATTATTGACATCTTTTATGATTGGGAGCACTCATCAAAATATGACATGCTAAAGAGTTGATGTTGGACAAGGAAGACAACATAATGGGTTATGTTTTCTTATATCTGAGATAAAGTATGTTGTCATGGATCATCCAACATGTTGATCTTGTCTTTCCCCTCATGCTAGCCAAATTCTCAGCACCAAGTAGAGATACTACTTGTTCTTCCAAGTACCCTTAAATCAGTCTTGCCATAAGAGTCCACCATATCTACCTATGGATTGACTAAGATCCTTCAAGTAAGTTGTCATCGGTGCAAAGCAATAAAAATTGCTCTCTAAAGATGTATGATTGATTGGTGTGGGAGAAATAAGCTTTATACGATCTTGTGATGTGGAATTAATAAAAGCGACGGACTGCATAATAAAGTTTCATATCACAAGGGGCAATATAAAGTGACGTTCTTTCGCATTAAGATTTTGTACATCCAACCATAAAAGCGCATGGCAACCTCTGCTTCCCTCTGCGAAGGGCCTATCTTTTATTATTATCTTCTACCTTATGCAAGAGTCATGGTGATCTTCACCTTTCCTTTTTACATTTTATTCTTTGGCAAGCACAGTGTGTTGGAAAGATCCTGATAGATATATCTAATTAGATGTAGGGAGGCATGAGTTATTATTGTTGACATTACCCTTGAGGTAAAAGGTTGTGGGGCGAAACTATAAGCCCCTATCTTTCTCTGTGACCGATTAAAACTCCGTAACCACAAGTATTGCGCGACTTTAGTAGTTATGAAGGACTAGATGATAGTTGAGTATGTGGACTTGATTTTCAGCTCTGACATAGACTCTTTCTGATGTTATGATAAATTGCAATTGCTTCAATGACTGAGGTTAAAGTTTGTTGGTTCTCAATAAGGTTTCTGATTCATACTTTTGCATTGTGAATAGATCATCACTTGAACATAAGTAATCATAAGACAATATCTATATATGTTGCTGTTATGAGAATAATCATGATGCCCTCATGTCCGTATTTTATTTTTATCAACACCTCTACCTCTAAACATGGGGACATGTTTATTGTTATCGGCTTTCGCTTGAGGACAAGCGAGGTCTAAGCTTGGGGGAGTTGATACATCCATTTTGCATCATGCTTTTATATCGATATTTATTGCATTATGGGCTGTTATTTCACATTATGTCACAATACTTATGGCTATTCTCTCTTATTTTACAAGGTTTACATAAGGAGGGAGAATGCCGGCAGCTGGAATTCTGGGCTGGAAAAGGAGCAAATATTAGAGACCTATTCTGCACAACTCCAAAAGTCTTGAAACTCCACGGAATACCTTATAATAAATAATGAAAAATCCTCGCCAAAGATGAAGACCAGGGGGCCACACCCTTCTCACGAGGGTGGGGGGCGCGCCCCCTACCTCGTGAGCCCCCTGGTGACTCTTTGATGACCATCTTCTCCTATATGAAGTCTTTTGTCGAGAAAAAAATAAGAAGCAACCTTTTGGGACGAAACTCCGCCGCCACGAGGCGGAACCTTGGCGGATCCAATCTAGAGCTCCGGCAGAGCTGTTCTACCGGGGAAACTTCCCTCCCGGAGGGGGAAATCATCGCCATCGTCATCACCAACGCTCCTCTCATCGGGAGAGGGAAATATCCATCAACATCTTCATCAGCACCATCTCATCTCAAAACCCTAGTTCATCTCTTGTATCCAATTCTTGTCTACAAGTCGGGGATTGGTGCTAGTAGGTTGCTAGTAGTGTTAATTACTCCTTGTAGTTGATGCTAGTTGGTTTAATTGGTGGAAGATCATATGTTCAGATCCTATATGCATATTAATACCCCTCTAATTATGAACATGTTTATGCTTTATGAGTAGTTACTTTTGTTCCTGAGGACAAGGGAGAAGTCTTGCTATTAGTAGTCATGTGAATTTGGTATTCGTTCGATAGTTTGATGATATGTATGTTGTCTAGCCTCTGGTGGTGTTATGTGAACATAGACTACATAACACTTCACCATTATTTGGGCCTAGAGGAAAGCATTGGGAAGTAATAAGTAGATGATGGGTTGCTAGAGTGACAGAAGCTTAAACCCTAGTTTATGCGTTGCTTCGTAAGGGGCTGATTTGGATCCATATGTTTCATGCTATGGTTAGGTTTACCTTAATACTTTTGTTGTAGTTGCAGATGCTTGCAATAGAGGTTAATCATAAGTGGGATGCTTGTTCAAGTAAGAACAGCACCCAAGCACCGGTCCACCCACATGTCAAATTATCAAAGTACCGAACGCGAATCATATGAGCGTGATGAAAACCAGCTTGACGATATTCCCATGTGTCCTCGGGAGCGCTTTTCCTTATATAAGAGTTTGTCCAAGCTTGTCCTTTGCTACAAAAAGGATTGGGCCACCTTGCTGCACTTTATTTACTTTTGTTACTTGTTGCTCGTTACAAATTATCTCATCACAAAACTATCTGTTACCACTTATTTCAGTATTTGCAGAGAATACCTTGCTGAAAACCATTTATCATTTCCTTCTGCTCCTCGTTGGGCTCGAAACTCTTACTTATCGAAAGGACTATGATAGATCCCCTATACTTGTCGGTCATCACTCCCGCCTACTCACTGAGCCATTGCCCCCTCCCTCTGGTGCCTTTCGTCGCCGTTTGCCGGTCTCCAGAGTACTCCGACGGCGCCACGTACCCCCCTTGCTCCGGCTATATATAGAGTCGTTCCCTCCGCTTCGAAGCCTCACACCACACCACACAACCACCACGACCGCGTAGAGGAGCCGTAGCCCGGTCGGGCAGGCCTCTGGCCGTCGACCTCGACCAGAGATCGCCGGCGATCCCCGCAGCCCAACCACCCCACTCCAGAGCCCCTCTAGCCCTACCAAATTCTCAGGCGCGTCGTTGGGGATCCTCTGGTGTCGCCTGGACGCAGCTGAGCCGCTAGATTCGCCCCTCGCCGTCGCCTTCTTCATCTCCGGCAAGACCCGTCCGCCACCGCCGCTTGCGATCTTGATTGCGAGCAACTCCGGCCATCCCCAGACAAGCCACGGGTATGGGCAGGTGCACCACGACCCCCTCTCCACTTCTATCCCTCTGGGTTTTATCAAAACCCACTCGTCGCCGGCTTAAGCTCCAGTGGAGCGCCGCCGTGCTCTATTTCCTCTCGTCCCCTCTCTCTCCTGACCGGTGGGGCCCAGTGTCAGCCTCACCACTCGCACCCGAAGCGGTACGAGTGGAGGCGTATCCTGGCTTTAGGCCATCCACGTCACCCCCCCGGGGTTTTCTGATTTATTCAAAATAATTCAAATCTTTGACCACAACTTTGACCAGTGATAACTCCTACCTCCTAAGTCCAAATGAGTTGATTCTTTTTGTGTTGTGGTTGTTTTAGAAAGCTCTAGCAGCACACTAAAATGTGGAATTTTACTTGCTACCTAGAATTTCTGGTGATTTTCAAAATGGTTTTTGATATTTTGTTTTGTAGTTTTTAATTATTTTCAGAAGGAGGAGCTTGCCTTGAAGACAACCAGGAGGAGTGTGACCCTCCTCTGCACTACGGCAAGCCACACCAGCATTTGGATGTTGTCATTTCAATATCTATGGTTGTTTCTACTTAAATATGAGTTCTTACATGCATTTAAAAATTTGTTAAATAATTATGGTTGCATGCTAGTTACTTTTTCATGCGTGAAATGCTTGTTTAAGTTACTGGTTGAATGCATGGACTAGTTTGGTCTAGTAGAATAAAATTTTGCCTTAGTTGTATTGCTATGATAATTAATGATAGTTCTTTTGTGAGGTGATATCTTCATTATGAGTTAGTAAAAATATTGCATGATAATAAAATTTGAAAAAGAACCAGTAAAGTTTAATCATGATTAGTGCAAGCAAGTTATGTTGATAAGTTTGATCCGTACATGGGAGTTGTATACTTTGCATGTTGATTAGTTGCATGATCATGGCATCGTATGACTTGGTAGTTTAAATTTTTATTCAAGTTAAACCTGTTAATAAGTCCACTTGAATATGATGTTGATCCAGTCGTGGTGCCACTGGATTGGGTTTTCTTAGTGTGACCACATTTACCTTGTGGGAGGTCTTGATTCGGCCCTTTGTTGTGCCTCTCGCCGATGCCTCCAACGAGGGAAGGTTATGGGCGTGCATACCCTGGCCCAGTAAGCAGACATAACCTTGTGTGCCCATTTGTTTTTATGGTACCTTGTCCCCATTTGGGACCATTTTTGCCACGACGGTAGCCGTTGGTGTCTTTGGTATACACGGGGCCACCCAGGACATAGCCCTAAGAGGGAGTTTGTCGGAGTGGCCGGGAGAGTGTCATGACAAGGGGAGGGTTTCGTTGGAATGCCGTGGTCCACCCGAATGGGAGGGCGAGGCCATGGATTCCGTGGTGTGGGTAAAGTGCGCTACCTCTGCAGAGTGTATTAAATCTATTGATAGCTGGGTCCTCGGTTATGGGCACAACTCGGAAGTAAGTCACACCATGGATCAACTCTTTTATAATTAATCTTGCACACTAAATAACTGTTGATGGCACTGATGGATCTAGAGATCATGAGACGATCATAAGTGATTGGTTTCACTCGTGATCCGGGTATGATCACAGTTTGGTTACGAGGTAACCAGGCTGGTAAGCGAATCCGTGGGACTAGGTGCACATGTTGGTTCACCGCATTAGTAACATTACTTGCATTGCATTAACCTCATTAATTATCATGATATTGTTTGTCATTATGCTTATGTTTGTTGTGAGCTTGTAAGTACATTCAATGTACTGACCTAGCGTGTCATGCCAGTTTTCAGGCAAGTCATTTCACATCGGAGAGCTTCCCACGTCTAGGACGTGTCCACGTTGGTGTCCCTGTGCTATGGAGTTCCACTTTGTCTTTCTTCCGCTGACACGTAGTTCTTCTAATTGAGGCCCCTTTATGTTCATTAAATAATGTACATACTATTCAACTGCACCGTGTGTGCCGCTTGGCCTCTTATCTCGATGTAATATCATACCTGTGTAATCCGCTAGCATCAATAAAGCGGTTGTTTCTGTACCATGTTGTTGTGTGTTGCCAGAAGACTCGATCTCTGGGCTGGCAATGCAAGGTAAACCGGTTGCTCTGAGCCGGGGTGCCACAAGTATTGATAAATTCTTTAATATGCTCAAGATCAAAGGTGTTCCTATTATTATTATTATTATTATAATAAGAAGGATTACCATAAGAATTACCATAATTATTAGAGGAATTACTAGGAAAAGGCCTAGGATTAAAATTACCTATATAAGCATTGTTATTGAAATTGTTTCGAGAGATAAAATTCACATCTATGGCATCACTATTTTGCTCAATCAAAGTAGACAAAGGCACATTGTTAAAAATCAATAGGAGCACTTTTATTAGCAACCAATTTCATAAGAGCATCTACTTTTTCACTCAAAGAAGAAATTTCTTCAACCGAATTAACTTTTTTACTAGTAGGAGCTCTTTCGGTATGCCATTGTGAATAATTTGCCATAATAATATCAAGAAATTTGGTGGCTTCACCCAAAGTAATTTCCATAAAAGTACCACCCACAATGGAATCCAAAAGATTACGAGAAACAAATTTCAACCCTGCATAAATTTTTTGTATGATCATCCAAAGATTTAACCCATGAGTTGGGCAATTCCTTAGCATCAGTTTCATCCTTTCCCAAAATTGTGCAACATGCTCATTTTCAAGTTGCTTGAAATTCATGATCTGGGTTATAAGGGAAATAATTTTTGTAGGCTGAAACTATTTAGTAATAAAAGCATCTTTGCACTTATCCCAAGAATTGATACTATTGCGAGGCAACGAAGAAACCCAAATTTTTGCACGATCTCGCAAAGAAAACGGGAATAATTTCAACTTCACAACATCATTGTCCACATCTTTTTTCTGTTGCATATCGCATAATTCCACGAATGTGTTAAGATGGGACACAACATCCTCATTAGGAGTACCGGAAAATTGATCTTACATAACAAGATTCAACAAAGCGGTATTAATATCACAAGACTCCGCACTAGTGGCGGGAGGAGCAATCAGAGTGCTAATAAAATCATTATTGTTGGTATTGGAGAAATCACACAACTTGGTGTTCTCTTGAGTCATGACTACGCAACAAGATTGCACTCAAAAATAGATCTAACGAGAACAACGGTGAATGAAAAAGAGGGCGAATAAAACGACAATTTTTTGTGAAGTGGGGGAGAGGAAAACAAGAGGCAAATGGAAAATAATGTAAATTGAAAGGAGATGAGATTTGTGATTAGGAACCCGGTAGATGTTGATGATGTCTCCCCGGTAACGGCGCCAGAAATTCCTTTTGATGTTTGCTTGAAGTACGTCGATATTTCCCCAAAGAGGAAGGGATGATGCAGCACAACAACGGTAGGTATTTCCCTCAGTGATGAGACCAAGGTTATCGAACCAGTAGGAGAACCATGCAACACCACGTAAACAGCTCCTGCACATGAAGAACAAGTACTTGCAACCCGACGTAAGAGAGGGGCTGTCAATCCCTCACGGGTAAAAAGATAGGTAAAATTGTAATAGATTAGACAAATGGATCTCGCGGGAACGCGAGATAAAATAAATAAATAAAAATTGCAGCAAGGTATTTTGGGGGTTTTGGATTAATAGATCTAAAAATAAAAGCAAATAAAAATAGATCGCGAGGGCAAATATAATAAAGAAGAGACCCGGGGGCCGTAGGTTTCACTAGTGGCTTCTCTCGAGAAAAATAGCAAACAGTGGGTAAACAAATTACTGTTGGGAAATTGATAGAACTTCAAATAATCATGACGATATCCAGGCAATGATCATTCTATAGGCATCACGTCCAAGATTAGTAGACCGACTCCTGCCTACATCTACTACTATTACTCCACACATCGACCTCTATCCAACATGCATCTAGTGTATTAAGTTCACGGAGAAATGGATTAATGCAATAAGAACAATGACTTGATGTATACAAGGTCTATTTATGAAGAAATAGACCCCATCTTGTTATCATTAATAGCAATGATACATACATGTCGGTTTCCCTTCTGTCATTGGGATCAAGCACCGTAAGGTCGAACCCATCATAAGGCACCTCTTCCCATTGCAAGATAAATAGATCAAGTTGGCCAAAAAACCGAAATATCAAAGAATAAATATGAGGCTATAAGTAATCATGCATAAAATAGATCAAAAGACTCAAATAACTTTCATGGATAAAAACATAGATCTGATCATAAAATCAAAGTTCATTGGATCCCAAAAAACACACCGCAAAAAGAGTTACATCATATGGATCTCCCAGAGACCATTGTATTGAAAATCAAAAGAGAGGGAGGAAGCCATCTAGCTACGAACTATGGACCTGAAGGTCTACAAAATACTACTCACGCATCATCGAAGAGGCACCAATGAGGATGATGAACCCCTCCATGATGGTGTCTAGATTGTATCTGGTGTTTCAAAACTTGCGGTGGCTAGAATTGATTTTTGTCGATTCCCCTAGGGTTTCTGGAATATTGGGGTATTTATAGAGCAAAGAGGCAGTGCGGGAGGCCACCGAGGTAGGCACAACCCACCTGGCCGCACCAGGGGGCCCAGACGCGCCCTGGTGGGTTGTGCCCCCTCGGGGCACCCCCCCCCAAGTGCTTCTCCAGCCCATTGGGTGTCTTCTGGTCCATAAAAAATCCACAAAAAGTTCGCTGCTTTTGGACTCCGTTTGGTATTGATTTTCTGCGATGTAAAAAACAAGCAAAAAAACAACAGCCGGCACTTGGCACTATGTCAATAGGTTAGTACCAAAAAATGATATAAAATGATTATAAAACATCCAAGAATGGTAATATAACAACATTGAACAATCAAAAATTATAGATACATTGGAGACGTATCAGACTGCGAGAAAGATATTGTTACTGTCGGTTTATGGGATATGTCTCATGATTTTAATTTCTCTAAATTTCGTAGACAACCCCATGATAAAGAATTGCCTAGTGAAGATGAAATTATTGGTCTTGCTTCTATTGTCGTGCCTCCTACTGATCCTTTAGAACAATATTTGCTAGACCATGAAAATGATATGTTTATGAATGAAAGAAAGGAATTAGATGAAATATTCTTTAATCAAGGGCATGTTTTGAAACACAACTTGCCTGTTGAAATCCTTGGGGGCCCTCCTCCACCCAAGGGTGACCCCGTGTTTGAGCTTAAACAATTACCTGATACTCGGAAATACGCTTATCTTGATGAAAAGAAGATATATCTTGTTATTATTAGAGCTAACCTTTCAGAGCATGAAGAAAAGAAATTATTGAAAACTCTAAAGAAGCACTCTGCCGCTATTGGATATACTTTTGATGATCTTAAGGGCATTAGTCCCACTCTATGTCAGCACAAAATTAAATTGGAGCCTGATGCTAAACTAGTTGTTGATCACCAACGAAGGTTAAATCCTAAGATGAACGAAGTGGTAAGAAATGAAATACTAAAACTTCTGGAGGCGGGTATAATTTATCCTATTGCTGACAGTAGGTGGGTAAGTCTCGTTCATTGTGTCCCTAAGAAGGGAGGTATTACTGTTGTTCCTAATGATAAGAATGAATTGATTCCACAAAGAATTGTTACAGGTTATAGAATGTTAATTGATTTTCGCAAATTAAACAAAGCTACTAGAAAAGATCATTGCCCTCTACCTTTTATTTATCAAATGCTAGAAAGACTATCCAAACATACACATTTTTGCTTTCTAGATGGTTATTCTGGTTTCTCTCAAATACCTGTGTCAAAAGAGGACCAAGAAAAGACCACTTTTACTTGCCCTTTCGGTACCTTTTCTAATAGATGTATGCCTTTTCGTTTATGCAATGCACCTGCTACCTTTAAAAGATGTATGACTGCTATATTCTCTGACTTATGTGAAAAGATTGTTGAGGTTTTCATGGATGATTTCTCCGTTTATGGAATTTCTTTTGATGATTGCTTAAGCAACCTTGATCGAGTTTTGCAAGCATGTGAAGAAACTAATCTTGTCTTGAATTGGGAGAAGTGCCACTTTATGGTTAATGAAGGTATTGTCTTGGGGCATAAAATTTCTGAAAGAGGTATTGAGGTTGATAAAGCTAAAGTAGATGCTGTTGAAAAGATGTCGTGTCCTAAATATATCAAAGGTATAAGAAGTTTCCTTGGTCACGCTGGTTTCTATAGGATGTTTATTAAAGACTTCTCTAAAATTTCTAGGCCTCTCACTATTCTCTTGCAAAAAGATGTTCCTTTTGTTTTTATGATGATTGTGTAGAAGCATTTGAAATACTTAAGACAGCCTTGATTTCTGCGCCTATTGTTCAGCCACCTGATTGGAATTTACCCTTTGAAATTATGTGCGATGCTAGTGATTATGTTGTTGGGGTTGTTCTAGGGAAAAGAGTTGATAAGAAATTGAATGTTATTCATTATTCTAGTAAAACTCTAGATAGTGCCCAGAGAAATTATGCTACTACTGAAAAAGAATTTTTAGCAGTTGTTTTTGCTTGTGATAAGTTCAGATCTTGTATTGTTGATTCCAAAGTAACTGTTCACACTGATCATGTTGCTATTAAATATCTCATGGAAATGAAAGATGCTAAACCTAGACTTATTAAATGGGTTCTCTTGCTACAAGAATTTGATTTGCATATTATTGATAGAAAGGGAGATGAGAACCCCATTGCAGACAACTTTTCTCGGTTAGAAACTGTTCTTGATGACCCACTACCTATTGATGATAGTTTTCTTGATGAGCAATTAGCTATCATAAATGCTTCTCGTAATACTCCATGGTATGCTAATTACATTGTAGCTAAATTTATACCACCTAGTTTCAAATACCAGCAAAAGAAAAAGTTTTTCTATGATTTAAGACATTACTTTTGGGATGACCCACACCTTTATAAAGAAGGAGTAGATGGTGTGATTAGACGTTGTTTACCTGAGCATGAACAGGAATATATCCTACGCAAGTGCCACTCCGAGTCTTACAGAGGACACCACGCTGGAGATAGAACTGCACATAAGGTATTGCAATCTGGTTTTTATTGGCCTACTCTCTTCAAGGATGCTCGTAAGTTTGTCTTGTCTTGTGATGAATGCTAGAGAATTCACAATATTAGTGTTGAGGAACGCAGTATTTCAAAAAAATTACCTACGATCACGCAACATCTATCAAGGAGATGCGTAGCAACGAGAGGGGAGAGTGTGTCTACGTAACCTGGTAGACCAAAAGCGGAAGCGTTTAGTAACGCGATTGATGTAGTCGAACATCTTCGCGATCCAACCGATCAAGTACCAAATGCATGGCACCTCCGCGATCAGCACATGTCCAGCTCAATGACGTCCCTCGAACTCTTGATCCAGTTGAGGCCGAGGGAGAGTTCCGTCAGCACGACGGCGTGGTGATGGTGATGATGAAGTTACTGACGCAGGGCTTCACCTAAGCACTACAACAATATGACCGAGGCGTGTAACTATGGAGGGGGGCACCGCACACGGCTAAAATATCAACTTGTGTGTTCTAGGGTGCCCCCTGCCCCCGTATATAAAGGAGGGAGGGGGAGGACGGTCGGCCAGGCTAGGGCACGCCGGTAGAAGGGGAATCCTACTAGGACTCCACGTCCTAGTAGGTTTCCACCTAAAGGAGAAGATGGAAAGAAGGGAGAGGGGGCCGCTAAGGGAGTCCTGGATTAGGGCGTCCTCGGACAACCGGACTATATACTTTGGCCGGACTGTTGCACTATGAAGATACAAGATTGAAGACTTTGTCCCATGTCCGGGTGGGACTCTCCTTTGCGTGGAAGGCAAGCTTGGCAATTCAGACATGTAGATCTCCAACCTTGTAACCGACTCTGTGTAACCCTAGACCCCTCCGGTGTCTATATAAACCGGAGGGTTTAGTCCGTAGAACAACAACAATCATAATCATAGGCTAGCTTCTAGGGTTTAGCCTCTACGATCTCGTGGTAGATCAACTCTTGTAATACTCATATCATCAAGATCAATCAAGCAGGAAATAGGGTATTACCTCCATCGAGAGGGCCCGAACCTCGGTAAACATTGTGTCCCCCGCCTCCTATTACCATCAGCCTTAAACGTACAGTTCGGGACCCCCTACCCGAGATCTGCCAGTTTTGACACCGACATTGGTGCTTTCATTGAGAGTTCCATTGTGCCGTCACGATAAAGGCTTGATGGCTCCTTCGATCATCGGCAACGATGCGATCCAGGGTGAGGTTTTTCTCCCCAGACAGATCTTCGTATTCGGCGGCTTCGTACTGCGGGCCAACTCGCTTGGCCATCTGGAGCAGATCGAGAGCTACGCCCCTGGCCATCGGGTCAGGTTTGTAAGCTTGAACTATACTGCTGACATCCGCGGAGACTTGATCTTCGACGGATTTGAGCCCATGTCAGGTGCGCCACACAGTCATGACGAGCATGGCTTAGCTCTGTCGTTGGACGGTGTTCGGGAGATCACACATGTGGCTACTCCGGCCCCCAATCCGGAGTAGATCGTGTCGTCTGAGGACGGGTGGATGGACCCCGCCACGGAGGCCGCACACTCAGCGGCGATAGAGCCGAATACTGACTTCACGTCCTATGGGACTTGTGTTACTGGACCCTTGGATTCATCCCTGGCCACAAGCTCCGAACCGCTTGCGTCCGTGCCTATCTAATCTGACTGGGCACCGATCATGGAGTTTACCTCCATAGATATCTTTCAGCACTCGCCCTTGGGCGATGTGCTAAATTCATTGAGGTCTCTCTCCTTGTCAGGAGACCCTTGGCCAAACTATGTCCGGCTTGAGTGGGAAGCGGACGACGAAATTCATTCCCCACCCACCACCCACTTAATAGCCACTGTCGACGACTTAATCGACAAGCTTGTTTTCGGCTCCGAAGACATCGACGGTATGGGCGATGATGCAGGAGAAGAACAGGAACCACCACCCACAAGGGCTGGATAGCCACCTCATCATATGATATATAAATGGTGGACACCCCCAAAGAAAGCAATGGCAATAAGGCAACGGAGGATAATCCCCTCGAGAAGCAATCTAAGCACCGGCGTCATCGACGCCGCTCTAAGCCCCGCCATAGCAAAAGCAGCGATACCGCCACAAGAGACAATAACGTTGCAGACAGTGCCGAAGACGAAGACAATCCCCTCTAGCCAGGCTTCAAGCGGGAGGATGGGCAAGCGAGCCCTAAGGAACAGGCGACAGACGGAGAATTAGGGGATGACAATTACATGCTCCTCTCCAAAGACAAGGTGAGCCTCGACGACGAAGAATTCATCGTGCCTGAAGATCCTGTCGAGCAGGAGCGCTTCAAGCGCTGGATTATAGCCACGGCAAAAAGCCTGAAGAAAAAGCAGCAGCAGCTTCAAGCTGGTCAAGATCTGCTAGCGGATAGATGGACCGAGGTCCTGGCAGCCGAGGAATACGAACCCGAGCGCCCAACCAAAAGTTACCCAAAGTGCAGGTTTCTACCCCAACTCGAGGAGGAAGCATTAAAGCTTACACTACCAGCGTATGATGCAGCTGACCGGCACCTCATGGCCGAGACAAAGCGGCATATCAGCGTGAAGTCTAGCCCGCACCCCGTCGGCAGTCAAACAAAAACACCAAGGCCCAAGGCTACACGCAGGACCTATGACACGTATTGGAAAACAAAGCAGGACATACAAGATCGATCTACGGATCACGGGGGCGCCCCAACGCGTGACGACGACCATCACGCCGGATATACTAAAAGAAAATCCGGCCAGGCCGAATACAGCAGACAAGACTCATATGAACTGTGTCGTGATATAGCCCGGCACAGAGGTGCCACACACCCCCTATGCTTCACCGACGAAGTAATGGATCACGAATTCCCAGAAGGGTTTAAACCCGTAAACATTGAATCATATGATGGTACAACAGACCCCGCGGTATGGATTGAAGACTTCCTCCTCCACATCCACATGGACCGTGGTGATGATCTACATGCCATCAAGTACCTCCCACTAAAACTCAAAGGACCGGCTCGTCATTGGCTGAATAGCCTGCCGGCAAACTCCATTGGCAGTTGGGAGAACTTGGAAGACGCATTCCTTGACAACTTCCAAGGCACTTATGTGCGACCACCGGATGCTGATGACTTGAGTCACATAACCCAACAGCCCGGGGAGTCAGCTAGGAAATTCTGGACTCAGTTCCTAACTAAAAAGAACCAAATTGTCGACTGTCCAGATGCTGAGGCCTTAGCGGCATTTAAGCATAACATCTATGACGAGTGGCTCGCCCGACACCTCGGTCAAGAGAAGCCGAAGTCCATGGCAGCCCTCACGACACTCATGACCCGCTCTTGTGCGGGCGAGGACAACAACACATCAAGAAATCCTGGCAATTCAGATGCCAGAGATAGCAACGGCAAGCCACGTCGCAGCAGACACAAGCGCCGCAACAACGCTGACAACGCCGAAGACACGGCAGTCAATGCCGGATTCAGTGGCTCTAAATCCGGTCAGCGGAAAAAACCGTTCAAAAGAAGCAATCCGGGCCCGTCCAGTTTGGACCGCATACTGGATCGCTCGTGCCAAATTCATGGCACCCCCGATAAACCAGTCAACCACACCAACAGAGAATGCTGGGTGTTCAAACAGGCTGGCAAGTTGAATGCCGAAAACAAGGAAAAAGGGGCTGCATAGCAACAACGAGGAGGAGCCCCGGCCGCCGAACACAGGAGGACAGAAGAAAATTCCTCCCCAAGTGAAAACAGTGAACATGATATACGCAACCCATATTTCCAAGCAGGAACGGAAGCGTGCACTAAGGGACGTCTATGCGATGGAGCCAGTCGCCCCGAAGTTCAACCCATGGTCTTCTTGTCCGATCACTTTCGATCGCAGGGACCACCCTACAAGTATCCATCATGGCAGTTCTGCCGCATTGGTCCTTGACCCCATCATCGACAGATTTCACCTCACTCGAGTCCTTATGGACGGTGGCAGCAGCATGAACCTGCTCTATCAGGATACAGTGCACAAAATGGGTATAGACCCCTCAAGGATCAAACCCACAAAAACCACCTTTAAAGGTGTCATACCAAGTGTAGAGGCCTGTTGCACGGGCTCAATCACACTGGAAGTGGACTTCGGATCCCCGGACAACTTCCGAAGCGAGGAGTTGATCTTCGATATCGTCCCTTCCGCAGTGGCTATCACACACTGGTCGGCCGAACCACATTCGCCAGATTCAGTGCGGTACCGCATTATGCATACCTCAAGCTCAAAATGCCAGGACCTCGCGTGGTTATACCAGTTAAGGGAAACACAGAACGCTCGCTCCGTACGGAGGAGCACACTACGGCCCTCGCAGCAGAAGTACAAAGCAGCCTTCTGAGGCAAACCGCCAATTCGGCGATAAAGCCCCCGGACACCTTCAAGCGAGTCCGGAGTACCCTGCAACAGGATCGCCCGGCACGTTCTGAGCTTGCCTAGCAATCCGGCCTCCGGCCTAGTCCCAGTCAAGCGGCGAAATTCGCGCCGCGCGTCCATAATTACGCACTCAAGATACCATGGGCGTAGGCGGAGGCACGACTATGGCACGGCCCACAATGCGGCTCAACCGCCTTAGGACCCGTATATCTTTACCATTTTCTTCCTTTCAGGACCCTATTCTGTGAAGGCCCTCTCCGATACCCTGATTATCGGACCCATCATGGGAACGAAACACCAAGGAAGCAAGAAGCTTTGACGTACAAGGGAATCCCCAGGTGGTCTCTGATAATGATCGCTATACCTATTTTCACTACAAAAAAAAGACACATCCATGACATTTTGGGCTGAACGAATTTTTTTCTGTCATACATATGACACTTCTATGACGATAATTGTGAAAAAACCCGGTATCATCATAGATGTGGTGGGCTCCTACTTCTATGACAAAAAAACATGATAGAAAATGGGCTTTTCGTCCTGGGCGGGCCGGAGACGCAGCTACATGACATTCTTTGGGCCATCCATGATGGAAAAAACCATGGTAGAAGCGAGGGGGAGGAAAATTTCGGGGAGTTCCCGATTACGGTGGGAGGTCGGGGGCCGAGCGATGCGCGCTTCTCTCGTACACGTACGCGCATGTGTGCGAGGCGTTGGCTCTAACTGAACCCGAGCGAGGCGTTGGGCTCTAACTGAACCCGAGCGATTGCATTGCAGGCTACGCGTTACTGAACCCGAGCGATCGATCGATGGCTGTTAACTGAACCCGATCGAGCGATTCCTTCGCTACTGCTGCTAACTGAAGTCGATCGATGCTGCCTCTGGATGAACAGTGAGCATTGCGGGGGGGTTGGATGAACAGTTCCCGGTGGGGGTGGATGAACAGGACCCCGTGGTGTTGCCTCTGGATGAACAGGACCCCGATCGATCGAGCCGGTTGGGGCTGGATGAACAGGACCCCGTGGAGGGCTGGATGAACAGGACCACCCCGTGGAGGGCAGGATGAACAGTAGACGATGGAGGGCAGGATGAACAGTAGCCCGTGGAGGGGTGGTTGAACAGGAGCCCGTGGAGAGGGGTGGTTGAACAGTAGCCGGTGGAGTAGCGCACGGTGGAGGCTGGATGAACAGGAGCCCGTGGATGAACAGTCGCAGGTGGAGGCTGGAGGAGGTCGACGGTGGATGAACAGTATCTCGTGGAGGATGGAGGGGGTCGACGGTGGAGATGAACAGTATCCCGTGGAGTCTTGTTTTGCGGTATGCCACACCCCTCCCGATGAACAGGACCCCCGTTTCGACCGTAGCGCTCCAACACAAGTCCGTTTCGTCCGTTTTGCGGTACGCCACAGCCCTCCCGATCAACAGGACCCCCGTTTCGACCGTAGGAGGTCCGTTTCCTCCGTTTTGCGGTACACCGGACCCCTCCCGATGAACAGGATCCCGTTTCAAACGTGGCCAGTCGAACACAAGGTCATTTCCTCCGTTCTGCGGTACGCTAGGCCTCGTTTCCGTCGCCTGTTCCGTCCAAGCCCTCCCGATGAACACGGTGCATTATGTTGCCTCCCCATGAACACGACGCATTCCGTTGCCTCCCCATGAACACGACGACGATGTTGTTTCTCCGTTCCGACCCAGCCATGTACACGAGCCCTGGCCGTACGTATGCGCGAGTAGGCGTTCGAGACCCCGCCCGTATGTACACATACGTGGCCGTATTTTCTTTCTTGCACCCTGGCCACTGTACGTACGTGTAAATGCTACGTGCGCGCCTCTACTACGACAAGTGCGCGCCTCTACATCGACCAGTATGTACGTACACGTTTGCGACCAGAATAACAACGCTACGTACGCTTCGACCAGGTGGGTCCCGACTGTCAGGCACTTCCTTGCCTGCGAAGATGTAGCTGGTGGGTCCCAGCAGTCAGGGGGCGAATCGTTTTTTTTTGCCCGGACGCACTTCCTTGCGTGCGAAGATGTAGCTGGTGGGTCCCAGCAGTCAGGGGGAAACGTTTTTTCACGAAATACGATGGCCCATCCGGTGGGTCCCACTGTCAGGTGGAGGAATAATTATTTTGCACGTAATAAGGAGGCACTTCCTTGCTGCGGCCGTGGACCCAGCTGTCAGCCTCTCCACGTATAGTCCACGTCCAATGGAAGCCATTCCTTGACCACGTTGACCGCGCCGCGCCAAGAGCACCAGGGCGGTGGACGACGGCGAGGCCTGGGAAGGGGACGACGCGGAGCCGGGGAAGACGCGGCAGTGGATGCCCATGCGTAGAGGAGTACGAGGGTTCACTGGTTTGATGTGTTTTAAAAATATTTGATGTGTTTGATGTGTTTGATGTGTTTTAAAAATGTACAACCCATTTCTCATTACTGATGGGCCATTTTCTCGGCCAGCTGAATGAAAGCTCTCCCCGTCTTGAAAGAATTGCAGCCCAACAGGCCTGACAAAGCGACTTACTTGGCAAATCACAAAAAAAACTAGGCTGTGGCCGTGGACCCAGCTGTCAGCCTCTCCATGTATAGTACTCTTCCGATGGAAGTCGTTCCTTGACCACATTGACCACGCCGTGCGGAGAGCACCACGGCGGTGGACGACGGCGAGGCCTAGGAAGGGGATGACGCGGCAGTGGAAGCCCGCGCAGAGAGGACTACGAGGGTTCACTGGTTCGGCTGCGATGTGAGGCTGCCATCGCCGCAGGGCCTCGCCAGCGGTGGGAATAGTAGGGGGCAGCGAGGTCTTTGCGGTAGCACAGCGGGCCACGGGAGGCAGGAGCATGCGGCACGACCGGCGCTGCTTTGGGCGGCTGGAGCAAGAAGACCAGAGGTTGAAGAAGCACTACGGCTGTTGGATGGACATCGTACGGTCACTGGAGCTAGAATCGTTCATATTGACTAAGTTGACAAAGCCCTTCGTCCCCGTCAACTTAGTAGGCCCACAAGTCAGCCTCCCAACAAGGTGGGTCCCAGCTAGCCGGGGGAGTATTCATTTTTTGTGCGTAATAAGGAGGCACTTCCGGTGGGTCCGAGCTAACAACGGGGGAAGGTTTTTTCGTGAAATACGGTGGCCCGTCCGGTGGGTCCCAGCAATCAGGGGGAAACGATTTTTTTCGCAAAATACTGGTGGCCCGTCCGGTGGGTCCCTGCTGTCAGGTGGAGGAATAATTATTTTCCGCGTAATAAGGAGGCACTTCCTTGTGGCTGCCGTGGACCTAGCTGTCATCCTCTCCATGTACAGTACTCTTCCGATGGAAGTCGGTCGTTGACCACATTGACCACGCTGCACCGAGAGCACCATGGCGGTGGACGATGGCGAGGCCTAGGAAGGGGACGACGCGGAGCCGTGCAAGACGCGGCAGTGGATGCCCACGCGGAGAGGAGTACGAGCATTCACTGGTTCAGCTGCGGTGTGAGGCTGCCGTCGCCGCAGAATAACAGGGGGTGTGGGTGAGTGGAGGGATGGTCTGGCCAGTGGTGGGAGTAGTATGGGGGCGGTGAGGCCTCCGCGGTAGCACAGCCGGCCACGGGAGGCAGGAGCAGGCGGCACGACCGGCGCTGCTTTGGGCGGCTGGAGCAAGAAGACCAGAGGTTGAAGAAGCACTATGGCCGTTGGATGGACATTATAGGTCACTGGAGTATTGAGTAAGTTGACAAAGCTCTCCGTCCCTATCAACTTAGTAGGCCCACAAGTCAGCCCAACAATATGGTGGGTCCCAGCTAGCAGGGGGTATTCATTTTTTTGGGCGTAATAAGGAGGCACTTCCTTGCGTGCGAAGATATAGCTGGTGGGTCCGACCTATCAGCTGGGGGAACGTTTTTTCGTGAAATACAGAGGCCCTTCCTGTGGGTCCTAGCTGTCAGGTGGAGGAATCATTATTTTGCACGTAATAAGGAGGCATTTCCTTGCGTGCGGCCGTGGACCCAGCTGTCAGCCTCTCCACGTACAGTCCAGTTCCGGTGGATGTCGTTCATTGACCATGTTGACCAGGCCGCGCCGAGAGCACCAGGGCGGTGGACGACGGCGAGGCCTATAAAGGGAACGACACAGAGCCAGGGAATACTTGGTAGTTGTTTCCCACGCGGAGGAGTACGAGGGTTTACCGATCCGTCTGCCATCGCCGGAGAATAACAGCAGGTGTGGGTGAGTAGAGGGATGGCTAGGCCGGCGAAGGGAGTACGGTGGGGCCGTGAGGCCTGCGCGGCAGCATAGCCGGCCGCGGGAGGAGGGAGCATGCGGTCCCGCCGGCGCTTGTTTGAGCGGCTTGAGCATGAAGAGCAGAGATTAAAGAAGCACGACAGTCGTTGGATGGACATCCAACAGTCATTGCTCTCGTGTGTTGACTAAGTTGACAGGGTGTTGCGTGTGCGTCAACCTTTTTTTTATGAAAGCATATGCGTCAACCTGTAGTAGGCGCACAAGTCAGCCTCAAATCTGTGGAAACAGCATACAACCCATCTGCCATTATTTCTAATAATGTACAACCCATTTGCTAATTCGTAAGAATTTTTTTGGAGCCCATCTTCTTTTTGTTAGCATCACACCCCATATTGTGGCCACGGTTAAAAAGTATATGAAATTTTGCATATTTCTGTGCGGTCAACTGTTTTTAATCCAGAAATATCGATTCACATTCAAACTATTTTGAAAAATAATTTATATAAATATAAAATCCAAATAATTGTCCATGCATAAAAATCAATGGAATTTTAGATCTTGTAATGAAAAAAAATTGAAACTAATTCCCGGTTTGTTGTGTTTTAAAAATGTACAAACCATTTCTGGGCAAACCGAATGAAACTCTCCTCATCTTGAAAGATTTGCAGCCCAGCAGGGCCGATAAAGCAAGTAGGCCTTGTTTGGGTATTTCTTTAAAAAAATAGAACTGGGCTAGCCATTTTCAGCAAGAAAAAAACACAACTGGGCTCATGATGTGGTAAACATAAATAAAACCCTGACTAGACGGGCCACAGCCCCCGCACAGCCCCATTGTTACCCTGATCCGTCGCTAAAACTAGTATAAATAACAACTGCTTGTTCCTCAAAAAAACTGCGCGACTTGCTGGGTCCCTGGTGTCAGCCGCTCGTAGTGTAATTCTCTCGTTTATTGACTACGTTGACAATGGCGTAAGCCCCAAATGTCCAACCAATTAGGAGGAACCATATTTTTGGGCTTGTACTATAGAGGCACTTGCTTGCGTACTGCCATGACGCTGGTGGGTCCCTACTGTCATCCTCTCCACGTACAGTCATCTCCTTGTTCCTCTCGGTTGTTGACGACGTTGACAACGCAAGAGGGCGGCGCACCGCGCACGGCAAGCGAACCAAGGCCGCAAGTTTGTGGGCGCTGGTGGGGGCTAATCACTTGGCTTCTGTAATGCACAGTGAGCTCAAGCAGCCGGCGAGAGCTATGTTATTTCCCTTGGTTTGGATTTGTTACAATATTTCACTCTAAATTAAACGAATGGCAAGCCATTTGCCTTGTTTCAAAGAAAATATGACAGTCACAGCCGAGTTGAAAAGGGCAGGAACATCTAACTCTAGCTTACAAACTGTACAAAAGCACAAGGGTTAATTGTTCATCAGGTTTACAAAAGAAACCAAATTGAAAAGGGCAACAACATCTAACTCCAGCACTGTTTTCGGCAGTCACAGTCAAATGGATCGGTCAGGTCCATAGAATGAACATCCTGGGTCATAAAATTTACTGGATTATGACCACAATATGTTGTAAATAGAAGCCCAGCACGTTCAGAAGCTCTTTTGCCCACCTGAAACTCCTTTTTTTGCTCTTCGACATACCCATCCGTCAAAACCATGCTGCTGATAAACTTAAGCCTGATGGACAATAGTAACCTCGCATTCAGCAGGAAGAATGTGACAAATCTTGTGTTTGCACGGTTGGCTACATATCGTTCTAGCGTTATTGTCTTCAATCGAATCTCATGATAAGTGAGAAAATCTCGATGCTTACGAATCCACTGATTGGTTATAACTTTCTTACCCCGTCTTGTTGCCTAAATAGACATGAAGATTGAAAACAATTAAGGTCTAAAAGAAGAGTGTCGAAAGAGCAACAGCTAAACGGTTAATTCTAGTACACTATATGCGGGCTTCCAATGTGCGTGAAATTATCACCTTTATATACAACTTCTCCAGACATGGAAAGCATTGAAGCAAGCCTATAATCTTGTTCAGATCAAAACTATTCATTTGGATATATAAGATCTTAACAGAATCCAGCACCATTGATAGGTCATCGATGGAGAAACTCTTCATTGAGCATAGAACATAATATTAGTACAAAATGTGTACTCCAAGATGATATATAAATTATGCGCAGAAATTTAAAATGCAGCTTATGGTTACAAGTGTAGATGATAATATAAAGTACCTGAAGAACTATGGAGCCAAACACCATATTGAAATGTGCACAGAGATCATGTATTACACCCAAGGTCTCCAGTTTAGGCGCAGAGAGGACGGTTATTTGCAACGGTGAATAACTAGAATCAAGGATCAACCTTTGAAGTGAAGGGGCATCTTGGATGATGAGCTTCCTTCCATCAAAAGGAATTATAATTCTTACAAGTTTAGGAGACTTTATTTGGAGACAACCGATTCTAACTGTGAAAACAAGCACCAAGCACTCCAGCGCAGGGCAACTGGAGTGGATGATGTTGTGCAATGAGGCCTCCGATATACGAACCCGCACAAGTGAAAGTTTCTTGAGAAATGGGAGTCGAAGGTTTAGTACCAGATTGTCTGGTAGGTAGCACTGCGCAAAGGTGGCGGTGTGGAGAGAGGACGAAAACCCCGAGATGGACATCGGTGCTGAGGGCACAAGTTCATGGCATTCGGTATGTGGTATGTGATTTCCTGGGGAATAGTAGAACTCAAGCAGTTGTAGTTCTGTGAATTCAGGGGATTCCAGCCAGGCGTCCACCGTGCAGGGCATGGTATGCTTGCTCAGGTAGCATGACGGGATGCAGAGGCTTTGAACGGAGCCCTGGTGGGAGGAGATGATGGCTCTGGGGATTTCAAAATCATTGAAGAGAGATAGCTGACGACAGTCGAGATTAAGGGGAATGGCGCGCCATAGAGGGCGCCACCGAATTGAGAGGAATTGGGTGCGGCAGCAATCCTTGGTGGGGAGAAGCGAGATGATCTCCCCAAGGATGGCGTCCGGGAGATCGTTGATGCAGTCCACCCAAGATTCTACGGGTTCCTGGGATCCGGTGGGGGCGGGGACACCGCTTCTCCCCGCGCTGCCGGGTGCGGGATCTACAACAGGCGTCACCGCTGGCGGGAGCCTCATCTTCTTGGCGCTGGGGTCAGCCGACTCCATTTTCCTCGAGGGCATCGCGTCGCGCTCACGGATTTGAGCAGAGTAACGAATGACGAGCCTAGTTGTAGTGCGAGCGAAGAAGAAGGTGAGCTGGGGGTTTTCTGTAGGAGTGAGGAAGAAGGGGAGCTGGGGTTTTCTGTAGGAGTGAGGTGAGGAATTTGGGGGTACGAGTGGAGCGAGCTGACGTGAGGTGGGTGGGAGCGAGGAGGAAGAAGAGCACCCAGGTTTTTGAATTGATTTTACTATTTACTAGTGTGGATGGGCTGTTTTGTCTTGGGACCCGAGAAACAATTACTACTAGTACAGTGGAGACACTCTATAGCTACCCAGAAAAACAATTACTACTAGTACAGTGGAGACACTCTACCGCTTCTGGCTCCTCCTAGGTCATTGAAACGTCTCCCTCTACTGAATGCCGTTATACTTTTGTTCACCGGCATGCGGGCCATGCAACACGCGGGCCCAAATGCCATCCACCAAATTAGAAGGCAATATGCAGGCGGAGAGTCACCCCGATCGTAGCGCGGCAGTAACGAGCCGTCGTATCACAAAACCCCACCTCCCCGCAGTCTAAGTTTGACGGACGAAGCAACCATCATTTCACTCTTTGCTGAATCCCCTTCTCCCTCACCGTCTTCAAGAAAGGCAACACTTGCATCTGCCACTGTTCTTCTCTCCGAACGAAGGGAAGGTAAGCGGATCCGTGATGTTGGTATATTTTCGTTCAGAGGAAAAAAAGAACTTTTGCAAAGCAGTAACCGATCCTCACTCTCTTTTTTGTTTCATTGTCATTGCGATTGTGTTTCCTTTCAGTGGACTCCTAGTATTCGTCAGTTTCATGATGGACCAAGGAAAACCAGGCAAAGATCTGCCGATATTGGAGCAGACGCGGGAGGCTGATCCCCACGAGACAGAGAGCTCCAAGAAGATGGAGGCAACCACCGAGGCGACCCCAGATACTGAGATGGTCAACGCCCCGTTTGAGGTTACAGCCCCCGTGGCACTGCAGGAGTAGTTTTCCCCTTCGAGGATGTCCCCCCCCCCCCGCTGAGCTGCCCAAGGTGATTTCCTTCTTTGCCGATCTCGATTGTGGTTTTTCATCTAAGTATGTGGTGATTTTTTTTAGAAAAGGAAGTATGTGGTGGTTAATAATGCACAATTTTATTAGCTTCGATGCCATGGTATACGTAGTGGTTTAAATAACTTGTGTTTCTTATACTGAAAAGTAATTCAGAATTTGTTTCTGTTTCAATTAGAGCCCTGATGCAGACAAGGATTGTGTGGTTGTACATGTCACTCGCTATGAGGCGGACGACCTGAATATACGCACTGGGAAAACAGAGTTCTTAGGCTGTTGGATCCTGGAAGCCATTTGCGGTTATACCAATAAAGAGTTGTATTCTAGCCTCACTGTTGTCAGGCGTGTTGTCCAGGGTGTACTGAAGCACAAGAAGTTCAAAGCTACTCCTTTGTTTGTGAGGAATACTGTTCTTGTCAAGCTTACGCAGGAACATGACGTGGCATCCCTCCACAAACAAGTTTATCAGTGGCAAGGCCACAAGGTTGTCTTCATGAAGGTTCAAAGGATTGAGCTGCTGCGGGACGTCCTCGATGATGTTCATGGCAAGGTCCGTCTTGTGTCTAGCCCAAATTAGATCGAGGCATGAAATAGTTGCCCCAGATGGTGTTTAATAGTAGTTTGGATTGTGTCTAATTATCCGAACCTTGCCTGTTATCGACCCCTCTGGGGCTAGTACTCTGTTCGAATCCGTCTATGGGAACTGCTGCTACTTTTGTGTGCCCGTGAATCATGTGAGAACCATCGTAATTGTTGCCGAAACAGATGCTTCCTCACTAGTTTTTCATGAATATGGCATGGTAAGACATAAGTTGTCACGGTTTATCATACGAGCAGTGCGTGTTTTGACGAAATAGAGCACTCATTCGAGAACCGTGCGCCGACGTATACATAAGTACTTGTAAACACTGTTGGTGCTACCCCACTTGTAAGCACTTGTGCAAAACACGGCACATTGGCTCATCTCGTTTCAACACTAGGCTATCGACCGCTAACAATCAACAATCTGTTGTCTGACATATAAGCAACTATGTATCTTGTTACAGTGGTTCATGCAGTTAATTGAGGCCACAATGTAATAAATTCCAAACGTTCACACGCTAGTCCAGCGCTCATGTGGAACACTCACATTAAACTCGTCTTCATAAAAAACTTGAAAAGCATAAGTTAAGCAATTTTATACATCTCAATGATTCATAGAACATAACAAACATATACTAGTTCACAGCAAAAGACAAAGTTGTGAGAAGGTTTACAAATCAGGAAAAAACAAGCAAGGCTTCTCTCTGAGTAAAGGGCCTCCCGGCAGGGTTAAATTTCCTGGAGTTCACTCTGGTTTTTTCTTGTTGCCACCATTCAGGGTTAGGTTCTCTCATTCCAGAATAACCAATTATAATTGTGGTATCAGCCGGAATGCTGAACTGAACCATGCAGTGTACTGACCAGCTGAAATGCTTGTGCATTCCACTAAATTTAAGCACCGCTATTTGCAGAAATAAGCAGACCATAATGCCTCTTGTCCGCTCACATGTCCAAAAAACCACCGTGCAGCCATGCCAGCTAGTCCTTGGTCCATGGATGAACTGGTAGAAAGTGCATTCCGGACTAGGATGCAGTTGTTTTCGCTCGTCCCTGAACTGCAATCAGGAAGTAAAACGTACGAATCAGCTTCTTTTAGATTGCGTTGGTCATTCTACCTTAGTTACTACCAATGTAGGGATACCTTGAAGACGGGAGGTTAGACGACGACAGCGAGGGATAGCCATCTCATTTTGTGCAGTTGTACTAAAACTGAGGTGTGTGCTTTTGATTGCGTGGATAGAAACGATACGGAGACAGACATCCGGAAATGATATGGAGACAGACATCCCTGTTTGCGCAAATAAGAAATATGGTTATTTAAACAGTGACATATATTACTACTTTCCCCTGTTTCCTCTTAGAACCAAGTCCTAGATTCATGCTACAGCTTTCCCACTTTCTTCCCTGTTTGAACCAACGCTTTGAGTCGACTGTATGAAATAGCGTTACTTCTAATCTACTACTACTATAATGCGGCAGTTTTGAAATTGGATTTACCACTCCATGTTCGTTTCTCCCGCCCAAACAAGCATTGGCTCAAAATCCACTGTTCATTTCCCCTCTCATGCATATCACTGCCGTCCATCAAACAAAGGATGACATGATCTGACGGCTAAGAGCTACCGTATTCTCTCCCGCTCCTTGTGCACATGGCTGACTCTGCTCTCCAAGTAAACAAATAAAGAAGTCCTCATTGAATGTGGATTGCACCTACTGAAGTTGAGAAATGTCTAGAAACTGCTGCCAGCTCCTCATATGCAAGTACGACAAGTTGGCAAATAGCTAGCACATTTTGGTTCCCCATTGTCACCTGGGAAATAAACACTCTACTACTAACTAATTTTTTTAGATTACTGTAAAATGGATTTTTTTAGATGCCGCTATACTGCAAAGTTTACACTGTTCACATAACATAACATTGCATGGCTGATGCTAGCTAAAGTTTTATTCTGCTTCATTGAGAAATGTAATATTTTTATTATTCACAGAAAAAGTGTAATATTTTATTTCAGTCATACATAAGCTATACCTCAAGCTAATACAGGACATGAGTGTCTGTCAGATCTAAATGACTTATTTAGTTGCACAAAATAGTCCATAAACATGCATGTAAACCATCAAACAACTCTGGAACTATACATCAGTGGAACCCAGGAAATAGCATATAATAAAACTACAACTTTTATCTTGTAATCAAATTCTTACTTGGAACTCAGTTTGATTTGTGCAAGTGATTTGCTTCTTATTTCAGAATAGTCCTTAGATCATGCAAAAAAAAACACTATGATATCTACTCAAGATACGAGTACACATTTCTCTCTCTAAAGAGAAGGTATATGAGTATCTATCATACAGAACATACGTGAAAAGCACGTGCCTTAGTAGAAGTCTAGGTGGCTTTGGAACAGCGGACGGAAGTAGAAAAGGATCCACACGAAGGGAGCTGGGGCAGTAGAGCAAGGCAAGTTTCGAAGGAATATATACCTGAGGGTCGTCGGCATGTCGCAAAGACGATGTTGGGAGGCCGCATCTTGGCCACAATACCGCAGGGAGGAAGAAGGGGTCGGAGGCCCTCCCGAGCCGGCGCTCTCTCGGAGAGAACGACACGGCCGCCTATCAGGACGCGCGAGCAGCCGTTGGTCTCCTCCCTCGCCGCCGACGACAGCGTGAACGATGCACCTACACCCCTGCCCCGGTCGAGGTTGTCCAGCCGGATTTGTGACCAGCCGTGAGCTGAGAGAGAGTGTGGCCACCTATGTGTTGCTTAGATCTGGAGAGAATGAGAGAGTGAACGAGAGGAACCCTAGTAAAGCAAGCGCTAAGGCTCCTGCTTTTATATATAGTGGAGTGATTTTGTTATACCAGCTTCAAAAAAATGCGCTCCTACGTGTAACCGCGAGTGGGTGTGAGAGAACTAGTGCGTGCGTGCACCGCTTCTCTTCGTGAGAGTACAATATACTATGCCCAAAGAACGTTCGCCGCAAGAGTAATAGTACAAGTGTGTGACGTGAGCTAAAATAAAATGTGCGCGCCGTGTTTTGTTTTTTAGAAGTTCTGAGGGTAGGGTGTGAAGAGCACATATGTGCGTGACGTCTACCTGCAGATAGACGGTGGGTGCGACATGCGAGTCTACGAGAGGACTCAGGAGAGTCGTGACTCGTGAGGGTGCTTGTGCGTGAGAGAGAGGGGGGAACATATCAATGCAATGCATGTGTCCGTAAATCATTATCCGACAAACATTCGCCACAAGCCTTTTCCTGACGAACGTCGTAAGGACCGTTAGATCGGCATCCGACAGTGTCAGTTTTACCATGTCATTTAATAGAACAGCCACTCCTCCTACACACAAATCTTCCACGTGAGTGTTAGCAACTACCGTATGCTCCCTCCGTTCCGAAATGCAGTGCATGTAGCTTTATTGAAAATTCGAACCTCGCAAACTTTTACCGAGTTTTCATGTACCAAATTGCACATGTAGAATACCATGTATATATCATTTCATTCATCTTCAGAGGTAACTATAAAGTTGGTTGAGGAGTCTACGAAGAAAGACCATCATATCACCCGCAGCAATTTCAAGCATCCTTTAGTGTCGAGGAATATCATAGGAACTCTATATGATATGATTTTTATAGGATTTTTTTCCTTTAGAGCCAATTGGTTCATAGGAATAGATTCATATACTCCACATTTCAAAGGAAATAAACATGATATCATTTCTATAGCTTTAGAGCCACTTGGTTCATATGAATGGATTCCTATACTCCCTTAATTTCAAAGGAAAATAAACATTAGTCTATATTCAATAGAAAAGTTCTTATGATATGAACCAAATTACATCTCTTTTCTAATCCCTCCTCATAGGAATTGAGAAACATGTCATCTCTATATTCAATAGAAAAGTTCCTATGATGTGAACCAAATGACATCTCTTTTCCAATCCCTACTCATAGGAATTGAGATGCTCCATGTCATCTCTTTCCCTACAACTTCCATGTATACATCTTCTATTCCTAAATAGATAGTACAACCCACTAGTAGCTTTTTTCCAAAACATGCAACTATGGCACAAGAACTATATAGTGTGCCAATTACTTTGAAAGATGGTCGATGGATGAAGCTAACCCGACAGTGCAGAGATAGGCAAATCCGAGCACTACTGGCTGTTGGATATCATCAACATTCCACCAGATCTGCCACATGTACAATTTAGAAGACTCCATGGTTGAACTTAAGCATAATGCACAAACCTCAAAACACAAGCACTTCTCCTTTGTTCTAGAATCTTCTGTATCATAATTGATTGTTTTTTTCTAAATGAATTGCCATTATTTGTTTTTTACTTTATGATTTACTCCCTTCGTTCCAAAATAGATGACCCAACTTTGCACTAACTTTGTACAAAGTTAGTGCAAAGTTGGGTCATCTATTTTGGAACAGAGGGAGTACAATGCACAACCCCATGAATCTTAACATTTTTATAAAACTTATTGATTTTGAATGAGATGAACTATAAGAACTAAGTGAACATCTACATCATGCATATATGACTCAAAGCTTTACATCCTATAGTGTGTATTTATTCATAATTTGGTTTTGAAATCTCATGCGTTCAATACATGTGTACCTTACTAGTTTTGAGTAGAGTAGCAAATTTCACGCGGCCCGGGGTATATCAAAATGTAGGGCCCATGCATCATTGCCTTTCGGTCGAACCTACGTCCACAATTTTTTGTACGTACTATATCTCCACTGGTCCCCGAACCCAAAATGCTGCCTCGTTCCCGTAAAACCAAGCGACCCACACATATTTAAGGCGTCGTCTCAAACCCATTTACTACGGCGTGGCCCCGCACGCCGTAGTACTCCTACAAACCCTACCGCCACACTCATCATCGGTTTTCTTCAAGAGGATGAGGGAGAAGCCGATTTGTAGTGGAGGCGCTTTCAAAAAAAGGATTTGTAGTGGAGACCCCTACCCTAGGGTGCCCTAGGTAGCTGCCGCACGCATCATTGTTTTCTCTTTTCTTTATGCTCTTGCGCCCTAGAGTGAAATGATGGTTGCTTCGTCCGTCCAGCTTAATCCGGGAAAGGTGGGGCTTTGTGATTTGACCCCTCGTCGCTCATTTTCTACTACTACGGCGCTACGACCGGGGTGCCTCCAATTCCACCCGCTGCTCCGAACTATAATTTGGTGCATTGCATGTGGAACAAGACGGTGGATGAGCCACATGTCGGCCAAAGGGGTCATGTTAAGTGTGTCTCCATTTTGTGTGTGGACTGACCCTGCTTGAGTTGCTACGCCAACACGACAGGAGCAGCCTACCACTTGGTTTTGCTCCTTGGTGAATCCCGACTATATTGATCTAAAAAGATACGTGCTGAAATACCCTCTCCGTCTCAGTTTTTTTATTTTTAGGCGTCTCGGTTTATAGGGCCTGCACATAGTTCTAGGTCATTCATTTGACAAACTAAATATGAGTTACTATGTCACAAAAAGTATATCATTGGATTCTTAAGCGGATGTAGCTGTATTTAAAAGTCGAGGGCGGGGCTTTTCCTGCGCGGTAGGCGGCGGGGCAGTTCCGCCTAGTCGGTTCGACAGAGACGGGAGAAGACGAGGGAGTAGGCTGCTGCAAACGTAGGGTTGTGTGATTTGACAGCGAGTTACTGCTGGACAGGTGGGGCCCCGTGATTTGACTTGCCATTATCATTTTAACTGCGGCGCTACGACCGGCGTGAGTCTCCCAGATTCCTGACCACCTCCATACAGGTACCTCTCCCAATGCTCCACCATGTAGTAGAGGCCGGCTCTTGCATGAGAGCCCACTTCTCCACTTTTTGCTTGCCTCTCTTTCCTCCACATATGCAAAAATGCCATGTAAAGCGCACTATTGTACTTACTTTTACTTGCTCCTACAGGTACTTAAGCTTGCCACATAAGCATAAAGTCTGATGTGGCAAGTTAATCAAGAAGAGAGAGACTAGTTTGGTGACCCAAGGAAGAAACGGTGCTAAGCGCGTGTACCTTGGTGAAAAGACAATTTTGAGTCTATAGCTAATTAAATGAAGCAAACTTAGCAACACCATTTCATTGGAAGAGGTCACTCCTTGGCAAATGCAATAAATACATGCGCTTAGCACCGTTTCTTCCTTGAGTACGAAGAAAGAGATAGAGAGGAGTAAAAAATACACTTATAGCCAACCTTGTTGTAGTATGAGTGACTAAGTGATGACTATGTATGACATGCCAACATCAGATAGCCTAACGCACCATGTTAAATCTCCAAGGGCGCGACCGCGCGAGAGACGCGACGGTCGTGGTAGGCGCGACCATGATACGGGCTGCTGGCAGCCCTTGGATCTGAGATCAAACGGTCGCATGCTAAGTTGCTGAAAATTTGTAGAATAACCCTCCAGGATAGGATATTCACCCATAGGTCTAGAATCACGCCATGCAACCGTTCGATCTCAAATCCAAGGGCTCTCGGAAGCCCGTATCATGGGAGAATGGAAAGCCACTACCCCGCCGTTCGCACGCTGGCAGTTCGCTCCTACTCGTCCCCGCACGTCCTTCAATACTACGACGGTTCGCTCCTAGTCGTCCCGTCCATTCACATTACGGCAGTTCCACTAATCCTAACCCTCCTCTCAAATCCATGGCGTCCCAAATCTCCACGATCGGCGGTGAGTACAAGGTTAGAACCATCACCGGCGATGAGTTCGACGTCATCAACACCCGTTCTTCCGCGACGGTGAAAGGATGCCTTTCTCGCTTCAGACGCATGTTCGAAGACTCAGATGATGAGTGGGTCACTGGTCTAGATGTTGAGTACACCACAGTCCTGGGACGAGAGAAGGATCTAAAGGATGAAGAGAGGAAGAAGCCCGCCGTGATCCAGGTTTGCGTGCATGACTTATGCTTGGTCTACCACATATGCCATGCCGACGTTGAGTGCCAGGATTTTAAGGACTTCCTCGAGAGCAACCTAGTCAAATTCGTCACTGTAGACTTTGGTAATGACAAAGACGTCCTGCATCGGATAGGCCTCGTTGTAGGCAACACCTTCGACCTCCAAAAGAATCGGCTAGTGTCCGCTCGTCAGCCTTCAATGCTGACCCTGGCAGGAGCCATGGTTCATCCTTCATACGGTAAACTGGAGAAACCTCCATACACGTTTCATCATCATGCATGGCAGCGGAATGTACTAGATATAGACCACATCCACTACGCTGCAATGGATGGCTACCTTTGCTTCAATATCTACAAGGGTTGGATGAAGAGAAACAACCAAGTGTGCGGTTAAAGCAAAGAAGTGTCGGCCAAGAGGAAGAGGGACAAGGACGAAGTCGAGGACGTGGACGAGGACTCCGAGTAAGGTGGCAGTGTCGTTGCTCATGGTGGTTCTAATGCAGTGTCTACCAAATAGTTGCAAAGTTTAATTTCAGGTGTGCTTAATTTAATTTGAGGGGTGTGTTGTGATGAGCCCCCAGCAGAACTATGTTATGTTTCTTCTCGTTACTTTAACTCTTCAGTACGTACATACTAGTATTTCTTACATTTCATCTTTTAGTTGGTATAGTACTACCACTCGTTTCTACACAATATATACGTACAATATATATGGTCAACATCATATAGCCAGCAGTTTAGTTGTTAAAGAATTTCAGGGTGCTTAGTTTTGTCAAAGAATTCCAGGATGCTTATAGAGGGTGCTTGGATCCAAGGGACTTATTTTAGTCTGACTAAAAATAGTCTCTTTAAGAGGCTAAAGTTCCAAGCACCCCTGAAAGAGGGGCTAAAATTTTTAGTCAGGGGTACCCCTACTAAAATGTGGATTAGTCCTCTCTCTACTCATTTAACTCCTCTCCTTTAACACAGGCGAGTTCTGGATTGGAGGGTTTGGAGGATAATAAATGCTCATTAACTTGATTTTAGCCTTTTTAGTATTTGGATCCAAGCATGGGTGAGGCTAGCATGTTTTAGTCCCACTACTTTTAGTCATGGGACTAAAATGTATCCAAGCACCCTCTTAGTTTTATTTGAGGGGTGGGTTGTGCTAGACACCATTATTGTGACTAGCCTTTTTAATAGTACTATATGCATAATTTGGCGACGAGCGCTCTCTATATGTACCACCTTTTTTTAATTTCATTTTTTGCTCCATGGCGCAATCCATTGATAGTACTGCTGTACAAAAGTATACATTTTTTAAAAGGCTAGAGTACTGTTCATCACATATATAGCCAGTTAAATTCTCAACCTAGAATGACGTGCATGCCATGTAGTAAACCGATACGGAGGAAGTATAGTAAAAATTAGGTGATTTTACCGAGCGATCGGTGGGGGAGCATGGCCTGTCATGCGGTCCCACATGTCATGATGTACCAAGGCGATGCGCGTGTCCCTCTTGAGGCAGAAGCAATAGTAGTACGTGGTTTGAGATGATGGCGAACCGAAGTGTGAAATAATGGTTGCTTCGTCCGTCTGGGAAAGTGCGGCATTGTGATTTGACGTCTCATTGCTCATTACTACTACTGGGCTGGTACGAGTGGGGTGCGTCCCCCCTGCTGTTCTGCACTGTTATTTGGTGCTTGACATGTCGACCCGGTTGCTATATGTCCCACATGTCGGCGACAGGAAGTACAGAATTCATGAAAGGGAGCATCGACGGAGGAGTATACTACAGAATTCATGAAAGGGAGCGACTTAGTTTTGGAAAAATCTATTTTTACGGAGTATGTACCCACTAGGGTTTATAGGGCTCATCTAAAAAACATTCGTTTTTCCGTTTGATAAGTCTCAATTCTACTATACTAGTAGTTGTACCATTACATGTTGGATTTCAAGGTGCGTTAGATCACCCGACGCAAGCAGTGTCAAGAGGAAACTAACCAATGCATGTACAAGTTCATGGAAATTTAGTGGTCATTCATGCATTCTTTCTAATTAATGCCTCGGTAAACATAACTTCTTGAGAAAAACAAGCGTACTAATTACTTGTGCAAAATACGAAATTAATTCGACCACTCACCGTCTACCTTGGTTGGAGAGATTTTGAAATTGAGCCATAAACTGGAAAGGAGGGAGTAGTAACTTTTGTCTCGATTACTATTTGTGGCCTTGTATAGATGCAAAATGTATTTTTTATAGTGGCCTTGTATAAGTAAATGGAGGGAGTACTAACCAAAGTACGTAGTAGGGACGAGGAGTAAATGGAGGGAGTAGTAAAATTTTCTCCTCGTGCTGCGAGCCACCGCGCGCGTGGGCGAGGGAGCGGGCGTAAGGCGTACTAGTAAGCAAGTTTCACCTCATCCTATGAGCCACCGCGCCCGTGGGTGGGGGAGACGGTGTACTAAGCAAGCTTCTCCTCGTTCTCCGAGTTGACGGGACACATCAAAAGTACTCCAGTGTATAGAGCCTTGCATCTAAGGTAGGCTCCACATGGTTTGCCTCTTTTTTTAATTTAACATAACGCGTCAAGTCGCAATTTGTTTGTTCACCCGTGGTAGACGATCCTCCCTCCACCAAGTGGACAACTAGTCCATGTGCCAAATTACCACGTGGGCTGCCTTTTTCATACAAAAATGAGCTCCACCATGTACCCGCGCAGGTGTGGTTGGGAAAGAGACGGGGGTACGTGCTTCGTGCGTGCACCTCTTCTCTTCGTGCACGTCCCCCGCCTACGTGGGTGTGTGTGAGAGAGATACAAACCTAGACATAATGCGCCGTCCATCCCCATGCCTCCGCCCAGTCCGACCACCAATCACCACCACGCCCCACTCCTCCTCACCTTATCTCTCATCTTTCTCCCTCCATTTTTATATACAAGGGGCCACTATCAAAATTACAATTTGCAGATATACAAGGCCACTAACACTAATCGATGCAATATTAATGGTGTTTGCCTCGTGGTACTAGGAAAGGAGGACATTAATTATCCCTTGCATGCATGCAGGAGTTTGTAAAAAAATACATCTTGATGTTCTGTGCAATGCACGGGCATCTTGCTAGTCCATGAAAACAACACATGGCAAAATTCCACGGCTTGGGGTGGCAACTGGCTCCATCGAGCGAGGGGAGGGAGGTCAGCGAGCTGCATAGCTCATATCCGGCGGGCTACCCAGCCGGCTTGGATGTGGAATAACTACTCTTCGTAAGCCATTGTAAGAGTGGACAAAATGGTGGAGGAGATAGGGGAGCGGCCCGGTCATGAACGGACGTGTGTCCATAGTGGGTTTCTCGGCTTCCACACGGGCGGGTTTCATGGAGGCGTTTGAATGCGGCACGGAGGCGTGTTCAGCTGGGCGTGCCGCGAGTGGCGCCCTCGACTCTGACCTAGGACACCGCGCCGTTCTTCCACTGACATGTGGGCTCTTTGGGTGCATGGCATGCATGTCAGTGACCCAACGCAGGCAGCGCACAGCACAGGAACCTTTGGTGTGCCAGGGCGGTCAAAAGCGGGCATTTCATAAACCGATGATTGTTCATTGAGTGTGATGTCATCTTTTTCATGTAGATAAGCCTACTATGTTGATAGCATGTTCGATACGTTGTGATTCATAAAGACCGCTGCAAATATCAATGTTCTGCTTATCGCAGATAAGATTGATTAATACCCGTAACAATCCATGTCCTTAACAAAGGGTGCATGCACGTATAGGTTGAACATGTGTCTTGCGTCGTGTGTTGTGTGCATGCAGGCATGCGAGTGTTGCGTGCGTGCAAGGGTACGTTTCAGTGTTGCATGCATGGGTGTGTACGTGCGTGTGTTCGTGAGTGCATGTGTACGTGTCAGTGTTGCACGCCAGCATGCGTGCGTGTGTATGTGTCAGTGTTGCACGCCTACATGCGTACGTGTCTTGCGTGCGTGCATGTGTACGTGCGGGGTGAGGCTACACATCAGTCGACTGACTTTTTCATCTCTGGTCATTAGATTTTCCAGCCGTTGGATACGAAATCAAGGGCCTCCAGTTTATCATCAAACTCCACCCCCTTGAGCCTCCAGCCACTACCGGCCGAACCGCCAGCCCCCGCCGCCCGCGGCCGGCCCGCCCTCCCTGGAACCACTCATTTATTACCATTTTTGTCCTTCATATATGCGCTGATGCATGGGCCCTATGGTAATGTGCGCTACTGAATGTGGACCATTTGACTGGTCAATTGATCGTGTTATCAACAAATCATGGAGCTGTATGGTGAGCCAGTGACCGTATGATCACCCTAAAATGTACTCCTATTTTATTAACACAGTACAGACTCAAACTACCATTCCTTTCTTTGATATACGGGCTGACAGGTGGGCCCCACGGATACGCGCCCCGATGGTGCAACACTAGTTGCGCCGCGTGGAACGTTTGACTGGTCAATTGATTGTGTCATCAACAAAATACAGAGTTGTACGGGTGAGCCAGTGACCGTATAATCATGATATGTATTTGTTTAACACGGTACAGATGCAAGGGCACATATATACGCGCAAGCACTCACCGCTATAAGCGCACACACACGAACCCTACCCCTATGAGCACCTTTGAGAGAGTGGGCCAACATATATGATCTTCAGATTTTATGAAGTCACCATAGGTGCCTCGTAGTCGAGTGGAACGTCTCCTCCCACTGAACGTACGTCGTCGGAAAATGCTGAAATTAACACAAGATAAATGCGAGCACCGGGACTTTAACCTTGGTGGGCTCGAGAAACCACTGTCCTCTAACCATCCAACCACATGTTGGTTAGCACGACAAAATGTATGTGGTGACCGTGATGAGCTTATTCTAAAGTCCAGTGACCATATCATGCTTTCGCTTCAAATACAATGACCGTAAGTGTCGTCAACAAAATACAGAGCACGCATCAAATGCAAAGTCCGTCAGTGTCATCAACAAAATATGGAGACGTATCGTGAGCTAGATACCATTGTACTATTGTATATGCTTATTTTCTTAGTGGCCGATTGCGTGTGTGGTGTGGTGGGCACATCATTACTAGTTGTGGTGGGTCAACATGAAGACTCATGGGTCGGTTCCATCCTGCACCACATATAGGTTGGACCGAGATGTGTTATACGAAGACCCATGTGGAGGACTCGGCGTACAACACGAAGCTACCAGAGTCGCGGAGGACTCTATCCCCACTGGTGATAAGCCGACTATATATGATTTGTAACCCTAGGCCCTTAGTATGTTATACAAGCTTGGGGGCTAGTTCGTCGATAGTATACACACACGCACAATGCCTGGTATTCACGTGTACTTTGTACACACCCCTATCACTAATATACAGTACCAGGAGTAGGCTCTTTCTTCAACTGCAATTGAATTCTAGCATGTGCATGTGTTTATTTCATATTATCGATCCATAGAGTGAGAGTGGTTTGAAATACAGGCAATGGATGTTTTTGCAATTCATATATAAACATTAATTAGTGCACTCCATGTTGTTAGTGTGAAGCACTGTATACATTTGTCACTTGCATGGATACATTCCAAATTGCTAGCTACGAAATAGAATACATGTAGAATTCAACATAAAGGGGGTTTCGAAGACTCGAATTCATAGGAAGTGCATTCATCTATTTGAACCCGAGATAATGGCATTTGTAAATCAGATGTAAAAGGGGGGCATCAATCTTTGTTGTGAGTTTGAACATGCTATATATATTCATACACATATCTAACTTTTTTTTTGCAACCAAGGAGATTATATCTGGAACCATGCATGAGCTGAGGTAAGTTGCATATTTTTTAATATGTACTCGTGTACAATGTATATTCAAATGTACCCCCTCCATTCCAAAATAATCGTAGCTTTAGGATTTTCAAGAGTAAAGATTTGTGAAGTTTGACAAATCCTGAAAGTTCAATTCAAGAGAACCGAAAACGGTAAATGCTTCTGCTCCCAAATATTGAGGGCTCCTTTGATTCAAAGGAATTTCATAGGATTTTTGGAGGATTTAAACCCTTAGGAATTTTTCCTCTGATGCTCGTTTGATTCATAGGATTGGCATCCTTAGGAATTTTTCCATATGATCCATTTGTACTACATTTTGGAGGAAAATTTCCATCCACTCAAACCTCTTTGTAGAATTCCTTTGTTTTTCCTATGCTATCAAACATTCTTTCAAATCCTGTAGGATACTATGGGACATGTCACCCTATTCCTGCATTTTTCCTATTCCTTCATTTTGACAATCCTATGAATCAAAGAGGCCCTGAACGAAGCGCCAAATAGGCCTCTGGTCACCCGAAACCGCGCGAGACTAATGTTTTGGTGGTAGGAAATTACTGTCCTAACTCTGGCCCGTGTAGCCTATTGGCCCGATGTCCAAAGGTCTAAACCGGGGTAGGTTTGTAACTTCACCAAGACGCCAGAGAAGCATTCATAGGCCGTGGGCGCCTACCCATGCGCTCGGCCGAAATCTATCCTGCCCACATTTGGGACACCTGACATGACTGTCCTACCCCCAACCCGCAATATGTCTGAAATTTTAGATGGGGGGGGAGTTTGTAACTTTCCCCAAATTTCAAACAAGCGCGTCTCAAACCGAAACATTGTTCCCCCTTAGTTCCTCGCCTCCCTCTGTTTCCCCATTCATACTCCGTGGGCGCGAAAAAGCCCTCTCCACTAGCCGCGAAACCCCAGCCTCCTCCATCCTCCAACCCATAGCGGCCAATCCACCGCCGCCCTCCTCCATCACGCCGGAGCCGGTACCCCGGCGTCATCGTCCAATGCAACCGCAATCGCAACGCCCTCAAGGACTTAGCAGCTGAAGCCGAGGCAGAGCTGCCTCCACGATGCCGACGCTGACGTGCGCCGTACCAGAACCACTCCGACCACACCGTCCTGTGCCTCACTGCTGCGGCTCCACTGTCGCAGCCGTCCACCGCACTGGAGCTATTCCCGGTACGCCGTCGTTCGCCACCTCGAATCTGCTTCCTCGCCGCTGACAGACGGCCACCACACCACACTCAACAACTTGGCCATGGGTTCGTCCAAGGCTGCACCGTCCTCCACAACTTCTGGTTTCCGGCGAACAACAAGAAGATCGTCGGAAAAACAGAAGGACACAGCACTGCCAGCAGAAAGAGGTACTCCTCTTCCCTTATTCGTGCAAATCTTACGTCTCCGCTCACACCGTATTCATCCCACGAAAGAAACTAGTTGAGCGCTTCTTACTGCATCTTCTTCGTGATACTAAATGCACAAGGTTTCCTCCCTTTTACTATTTCACCTTTGCTAGAGGTCAGTAGTCCGCCTGGATTTCAATTCAGGGTCAGTGGATCTGCAATTAAAAGAAGCAGCACCCGCTTAGGCGCGCGGAGCACCTAGTCCGCTTGTTCCCCGGGGAAGTGGCGCATCGGTGTCTATCATAGGGGTGTGGGGCGCAGGAGCTGCTTGCGCCCAATCTGGAGGTCGGCGGGGCTTGAATGGATGGCCGGGGGCGGTGCCAAGCACGGTGGTGCGGTGAGGTCGAGGGGAGGGCGCAGGCAGGGGGGAATACTAGGCCGGTGGTCGCTGGTGTTTCGAGGAAGATCGTCAACACTGACTCGCTGGAGGTAGATGGAGGCGATCTGCCCGTTCTTTGTACATCGGACGGTGCAGAAAAAATGGACCGACCTATTTGTTTTCAGTCGAGTGTTATTTTCATAGAATCCTGTAGTAATTTAGTGTGCCATGCATGTTGTAGAGCTATCATATGTCTCCCGTCATTTATTTCTCACCGACCTGTTATCTGCTACCTTTACACTGTACTAATTGTGCACACACTTCACCCATACTCACACTATTGTTTTTTATGCATGGGTATTTCACACTCTGACGCAGTGTTGATGAATGCAGAAAAGAAAAGACAGAAGTCGCTCCAGTGTAATTCGAAGATAAGCACTAAGCGTTCCAGCACTCTAACGGGTGCAGTGTTAGCAGTTGGAGACAGTAAACTTAGCTCTGCATTTGATGATCTCAATTTCCACACACAACCATCCCAGGTGCTTGCTTTTACTTCGCGCTGTCAAATGTGGTTGCATGTTGCATATGGTGTCTAGCTTGTATTGCTTCCAATTTGGTTAAATTGCATCTGCTTACTTTACACATTATACCTTTGATAATGACATGCCTTCCTGTTTTTGATACATACTACATATGTCTATTAACCATGTCCGTACATCAAACTAATGCTCTTTTGTATCCCTCGTCAATCACTTATGATGAGACAGTCACCCGGGTGGGTTTCTGTGAGACGCCATACTCGTATAAAGAGTGCAGTGTCATCCTCCACACATGATTCTCAAGAAACAAGGCTAAATGAAGATAGTCAATGTAGCTCTCTAGTTGATCACCGCAATTCCCCCACACCACCATCGCAAGTGCTTGCTCTTACTTGGCAGTGTGATATGTAGTGTTCGTCTTACATGAAAGTAGTGTTCGTCAGTATCATGCATCAATGAGTTCTGAAGAGCAAATTTTATTCCTTTTTCTTGTGGGTTTGACTTGACAAGGCAAAATCAAGAAAGAGGAAGGAAAAGAGTAAGGAAGGCGATGATGGTGGTCCTCTGCAGCAACGTAAATGGAGCATCTGTACCGATTCTCCTTGTACTGATAGTGCATTACAAGGTCCAAGTCTCTGCACCCCTACTCCACCATCCAAGGTGCTTGCTCTAACTTGGTAGTGTGATATCTGGTTGCATGTTGCATATTGTGCCTAGCTCGTATTGCTCCTAATTAGTGTAAACTGCATCTGCTTAGCTTACACATGATACATGTGAATATGACACGATTTCCTGTTTTTGGTACATACTATATCTGTCTATCACACCATGTTCTTACATGAAACTACTCTTCTTGTGTATCCTGCATCAGTCACTTATGATGGGACACCTTTAAGTTGGCAGTGTGATATTGGTTTGCGTCTTGAATATGATTTCTAGCATGTATTGCTTCTAGTTTGATGAACGCCACCTATGACGAGATAGTTTTAACTTGGCAGAGTGATATTGACTGCACCTTCCATATGGTGTCTTGCAGTGTTTCTAATTTGTTGAAGTGCCTTCTGCTTAGTTACCACATCATAGGTGTGAATATGTCAAGCCGTCCATTTTTTTGTACATATTCCATCCTCGTATCATGACTTTGCCTTTCATCAGAGTAGTGTTCGTTAGTATCATGCACGAATGAGTTCTGAAGAGCGAATGATATTCCTTTTTCTTGTCGGTATGACCTCACAATGCAAAATCAATAAAGCTGAAGGAAATTGGCAAGGCATTGGATGATGGTGGTCCTTCCGAGCAACTGAAACAGAGGTTCTCTATAGATTCTACTCCGCCATCCTCCCAACAAGATTCGCAAGACAACGCAAGGCTAGACAGTCAACGTAGTTGTGTAGATGATGAGCACATCTCCCCTACTCCACCATCACAGGTGCTTGCTCTAACTTGGCACTATTATATGTGGTTACATGTTGCGTATGATGTCTAGCTTGTATTTCTTCTAACTTTGTTGAATTGCATCTGCTTACTTTACACATAATGCCTATGAATATGACATGTGTTCCTGTTTCTACATCAGACTACTATCTTGCATATCCCGTATCAGTCACTTATGATAAGGCACCTTTAAGTCGCCACTGTGATATTGGTTGTGTCTTGCATATGATTTCTAGCATGTACTACTTCTAATTTGTTGAAACGCCATACAGTTTGAACTTGGCAGAGTGATATTGGTTGCATCTTTCATATGGTGTCTAGTGATGTCTACTACACAACCTTCTTCTTGTAGACGTTGTTGGGCCTCCAAGTGCAGAGGTTTGTAGGACAGTAGCAAATTTCCCTCAAGTGGATGACCTAAGGTTCATCAATCCGTAGGAGGCATAGGATGAAGATGGTCTCTCTCAAGCAACCCTGCAACCAAATAACAAAGAGTCTCTTGTGTCCCCAACACACCCAATACAATGGTAAATTGTATAGGTGCACTAGTTCGGTGAAGAGATGGTGATACAAGTGGTATATGGATAGTAGATAATGGTTTTTGTAATCTGAAAATATAAAAACAGCAAGGTAACTAATGGTAAAAGTGAGCGTAAACGGTATTGCAATGTGTGGAAATAAGGCCTAGGGTTCATACTTTCGCTAGTGCAAGTTCCCTCAACAATAATAACATAATTGGATCATATAACTATCCCTCAACATGCAACAAAGAGTCACTCCAAAGTCACTAATAGCGGAGAACGAACGAAGAGATTATGGTAGGGTACGAAACCACCTCAAAGTTATTCTTTCCAATCAATCCGTTGGGCTATTCCTATAAGTGTCACAAACAGCCCTAGAGTTCGTACTAGAATAACACCTTAAGACACAAATCAACCAAAACCCTAATGTCACCTAGATACTCCAATGTCACCTCAAGTATCCGTGGGTATGATTATACGATATGCGTCACACAATCTCAGATTCATCTATTCAACCAACACAAAGGACCTCAAAGAGTGCCCCAAAGTTCTATCGGAGAATCACGACGAAAACGTGTGCCAACCCCTATGCATAGGTTCATGGGCGGAACCCACAAGTTGATCACCAAAACATACATCAAGTGAATCACGTGGTATCCCATTGTCACCACAGATACGCACGGCAAGACATACATCAAGTGTTCTCAAATCTTTAAAGACTCAATCCGATAAGATAACTTCAAAGGGGAAACTCAATTCATTACAAGAGAGTAGAGGGGGAAGAAACATCATAGGATCCAAATATAATAGCAAATCTCGCGATACATCAAGATCGTGCCAAATCAAGAACACGAGAGAGAGAGAGAGAGAGATCAAACACATAGCTACTGGTACATACCCTCAGCCCCGAGGGAGAACTACTCCCTCCTCGTCATGGAGAGCACCGGGATAATGAAGATGGCCACCGGAGAAGGATTGCCCCCTCCGGCAGGGTGCCGGAATGGGTCTAGATTGGCTTTCGGTGGCTACGGAGGCTTCTGGCGGCGGAACTCCCGATCTATTATGCGTTCTGGAAGTTTTAGGGTACGACGATATATATGGGTGCAGGAAGTACGTCGGAGGAGCTATGGGGGCCCCACGAGGCAGGGGGCGCGCCCCCCACCCTCGTGAGCACCTCCCGTATCTCCTGGCGTGGAGTCCAAGTCTATCCGGTGGCTTTCGTTCCAAAAATAACTTATCCAGTTGATTTCGTTCTGTTTCGACTCCGTTTGATATTCCTTTTCTTCGAAACACTGAAATAGGCATAAAACAACAAATCTGGGCTAGGCCTCCGGTTAATAGGTTAGTCCCAAAAATAATATAAAAGTGGAAAATAAAGCCCAATTGCCCAAAACAGTAGATAATATAGCATGGAGCAATCAAAAATTATAGATACGTTGGAGACGTATCAAGCATCCCCAAGCTTAATTCCTGCTCGTCCTCAAGTAGGTAAATGATAAAAAGATAATTTTTGATGTGGAATGCTAGTTGGCATAATTTCAATATAATTCTTCTTACTTGTGATATGAATATTCAGATCCATAAGATTCAAGACAAAAGTTCATATTGACATAGAAATAATAATACTTCAAGCATACTAACTAAGCAATCATGTCTTCTCAAAATAACATGGCCAAAGAAAGTTATCCCTACAAAATCATATAGTCTGGCTATGCTCTATCTTCACCACACAAAATATTTAAATCATGCACAACCCCGATGACAAGCCAAGCAATTGTTTCATACTTTTGATGTTCTCAAACTTTTTCAATCTTCACGCAATACATGAGCGTGAGCCATGGACATAGCACTATAGGTGGAATAGAATGGTGGTTGTGGAGAGGACAAAAAGGGAGAAGATAGTCTCACATCGACTAGGCGTATCAACGGGCTATGGAGATGCCCATCAATAGATATCAATGTGAGTGAGTAGGGATTGACATGGAACGGATGCACTAGAGCTATAAGTATATGAAAGCTCAACAAAAGAAACTAGTGGGTGTGCATCCAACTCGCTTGCTCACAAAGACCTAGGGCATTTTGAGGAAGCCCATCATTGGAATATACAAGCCAAGTTCTATAATGAAAGATTCCCACTAGTATATGAAAGTGACAACATAGGAGACTCTCTATCATCAAGATCATGGTGCTACTTTGAAGCACAAGTGTGGTAAAAGGATAGTAGCATTGTCCCCCCATTTTTTTATTTGGCCTTTCCTTTTTTTGGCCTTTATTTTTTTATTTGGCCTTTCTCTTCTTTTTTGTATGGCCTTTCTCTTTTTTTGGGGACAATGCTCTATTGAATGATGATCATAACACTTCTATTTATTTACAACTCAATGATACAACTCGATACTAGAACAAAGTATGACTCTATATGAATGCCTCCGGCGGTGTACCGGGATATGCAATGAATCAAGAGTGACATGTATGAAAGAATTATGAATGGTGGCTTTGCCACAAATAAAATGTCGACTACACGATCATGCAAAGAAATATGACAATGATGAAGCGTGTCATAATAAACGGAATGGTGGAAAGTCGCATGGCAATATATCTCGGAATGGCTATGGAAATGCCATAATAGGTAGGTATGGTGGTTGTTTTGAGGAAGGTGTATGGTGGGTTTATGGTACCGGCGAAAGATGCACGGTACTAGAGAGGCTAGCAATGGTGGAAGGGTGAGAGTGCGTATAATCCATGGACTCAACATTAGTCATAAAGAACTCACATACTTATTGCAAAAATCTATTAGTTATCGAAACAAAGTACTACGCGCATGCTCCTAGGGGGATAGATTGGTAGGAAAAGACCATCGCTCATCCCCAACTGCCACTTATAAGGAAGACAATCAATAAATAAATCATGCTCCGACTTCATCACATAACGGTTCACCATACGTGCATGCTACGGGAATCACAAACTTCAACACAAGTATTTCTCAAATTCATAACCACTCAACTAGCATGACTCTAATATCACCATCCTCATATCTCAAAACAATTATCAAGCATCAAACTTCTCATAGTATTCAACACACTCATAAGAAAGTTTTATTATTCTTGAATACCTAGCATATTAGGATTTTAAGCAAATTACCATGCTATTTAAGACTCTCAGAATGATATAAGTGCAGCATGAGAGTTCATCTATTTCTTCAAAATAAAACTACCACCTTGCTCTAAAAGATATAAGTGAAGCACTAGAGCAAATGACAAACTACTCCGAAAGATATAAGTGAAGATCAATGAGTAGTCAAATAATTATGCAACTATGTGAAGACTCTCTAACATTTAATAATTTCAGATCTTGGTATTCTATTTAAACAGCAAGCACAGCAAAATAAATTGACGCTCCAAGCAAAACACATATCATGTGGCGAATAAAAATATAGCTCCAAGTAAAGTTACCGATGAACGAAGACGAAGGAGGGGATGCCTTCCGGGGCATCCCTAAGCTTAGGCTCTTGGTTGTCCTTGAATATTACCTTGGGGTGCCTTGGGCATCCCCAAGCTTAGGCTCTTGCCACTCTTTATTCCATAGTCCATCGAATCCTTACCCAAAACTTGAAAACTTCACAACACAAAACTTAACAAAAAACTCGTAAGCTCCGTTAGTATAAGAAAATAAATCACCACTTCAAGGTACTGTAATGAACTCATTATTTATTTATATTGGTGTTAAACCTACTGTATTCCAACTTCTCTATGGTTTATAAACTATTTTACTAGCCATAGATTCATCAAAATAAGTAAACAACACATGAAAAACAGAATCTGTCAAAAACAGAACAGTCTGTAGTAATCTGGATCAAACGTATACTTATGGAACTCATAAAATTCTCAAATACATTGCGGGACCTGAGGAATTTGTCTGTTAATCATATGCAAAAAGAATTAACTAAATAGCACTCTCCAAATAAAAATGGCAGCAATTCTCGTGAGCGCTAAAGTTTCTGTTTTTGACAGCATGATCAACAAGACTCTCCCCAAGTCTTCCCAAAGGTTCTACTTGGCACAAACACTAATTAAAAGAATAAAACCACATCCAAACAGAGTCTATATGAATTATTTATTACTAAACAAGAACAAAAGGCAATGGACAAAAATAAAATTGGGTTGCCTACCAACAAGCGCTATCGTTTAACGCCCCTAGCTAGGCATGATGATTTCAATGATGCTCACATAAAGGATAAGAATTGTAACATAAAGAGAGCATCATGAAGAATATTACTAGCACATTTAAGTCTAACATACTTCCTATGCATAGGGATTTTGTGATCAAACAACTTGTGGGAACAATAATCAACTAGCATAGGAAGGTAAAACAAGCATAACTTCAAAACTTTAAGCACATAGAGATGAAACTTGATATTATTGCAACTCCTACAAGCATATATTCCTCCCTCATAATAATTTTCAGTAGCATCATGAATGAATTCAACAATATAACCAGCACCTAAAGCATTCTTTTCATGATCTACAAGCATAGAAATTTTATTACTCTCCACATAAGAAAATTTCTTCTCATGAATAATAGTGGGAGCAAACTCAACAAAATAACTATCATGTGATTGAAAATTAAGATCAAGATGACAAGTTTCATGGTTATCATTGTTCTTTAAAGCATATGTGTCATCACAATAATCATCATAGATAGGAAGCCTGCTTTCATCATAATAGATTTGCTCATCAAAACTTGGGGGACAAAAAATATCATCTTCATCAAACATAGCTTCCCCAAGCTTGTGGCTTTGCATATCATTAGCATCATGGATATTCAAGGAATTCATACTAACAACATTGCAATCATGCTCATCATTCAAATATTTAGTGCCAAAATTTTTATAGATTTCTTCTTCTAGCACTTGAGCACAATTATCCTTTCCATCATACTCACGAAAGATATTAAAAAGGTGAAGCGTATGAGACAAACTCAATTCCATTTTTTTAATTTTCTTTTATAAACTAAACTAGTGATAAAACAAGAAACTAAAAGGCTCGATTGCAAGATCTAAAGATATACCTTCAAGCACTCACCTCCCCGGCAACGGCGCCAGAAAAGAGCTTGATGTCTACTACACAACCTTCTTCTTGTAGACGTTGTTGGGCCTCCAAGTGCAGAGGTTTGTAGGACATTAGCAAATTTCCCTCAAGTGGATGACCTAAGGTTTATCAATCCATAGGAGGCGTAGGATGAAGATGGTCTCTCTCAAGCAACCCTGCAATCAAATAACAAAGAGTCTCTTGTGTCCCCAACACACCCAATACAATGGTAAATTGTATAGGTGCACTAGTTCGGCGAAGAGATGGTGATACAAGTGGTATATGGATAGTAGATAATGGTTTTTGTAATCTGAAAATATAAAAACAGCAAGGTAACTAATGGTAAAAGTGAGCGTAAACGGTATTGCAATGTGTGGAAATAAGGCCTAGGGTTCATACTTTCGCTAGTGCAAGTTCCCTCAACAATAATAACATAATTGGATCATATAACTATCCCTCAACATGCAACAAAGAGTCACTCCAAAGTCACTAATAGCGGAGAACGAACGAAGAGATTATGGTAGGGTACGAAACCACCTCAAAGTTATTCTTTCCAATCAATCTGTTGGGCTATTCCTATAAGTGTCACAAAGGGCCCTAGAGTTCGTACTAGAATAACACCTTAAGACACAAATCAACCAAAACCCTAATGTCACCTAGATACTCCAATGTCACCTCAAGTATCTGTGGGTATGATTATACGATATGCATCACACAATCTCAGATTCATCTATTCAACCAACACAAAGGACCTCAAAGAGTGCCCCAAAGTTCTACCGGAGAATCATGACGAAAACGTGTGCCAACCCCTATGCATAGGTTCATGGGCGGAACCCGCAAGTTGATCACCAAAACATACATCAAGTGAATCACGTGGTATCCCATTGTCACCACAGATACGCACGGCAAGACATACATCAAGTGTTCTCAAATCTTTAAAGACTCAATCCGATAAGATAACTTCAAAGGGGAAACTCAATTCATTACAAGAGAGTAGAGGGGGGAAGAAACATCATAGGATCCAAATATAATAGCAAATCTCGCGATACATCAAGATCGTGCCAAATCAAGAACACGAGAGAGAGAGAGAGAGAGAGAGAGATCAAACACATAGCTACTGGTACATACCCTCAGCCCCGAGGGAGAACTACTCCCTCCTCGTCATGGAGAGCACCGGGATGATGAAGATGGCCACAGGAGAAGGATTGCCCCCTCCGGCAGGGTGCCGGAACGGGTCTAGATTGGCTTTCAATGGCTACGGAGGCTTCTGGCGGCGGAACTCCTGATCTATTATGTGTTCTGGAAGTTTTAGGGTACGACGATATATATGGGTGCAAGAAGTACGTCGGAGGAGCTACGGGGGACCCACGAGGCAGGGGGCGCCCTAGGGGGGCGCGCCCCCCACCCTCGTGAGCACCTCCTGTATCTCCTGACGTGGAGTCCAAGTCTATCTGGTGGCTTTCGTTCCAAAAATAACTTCTCCAGTTGATTTCGTTCCGTTTTGACTCCGTTTGATATTCCTTTTCTTCGAAACACTGAAATAGGCATAAAACAGCAAATCTGGGTTGGGCCTCCGGTTAATAGGTTAGTCCCAAAAATAATTTAAAAGTGGAAAATAAATCCCAATATTGCCCAAAACAGTAGATAATATAGCATGGAGCAATCAAAAATTATAGATACGTTGGAGACATATCATCTAGCTTGCAGTGCTTCTGATTTGTTGAAATGCCCTCTGCTTAGTTACCACATAATAGGTGTGAATATGTCACACGATCCTGTTTTTCATACATATTCCATCCTCGCATCATGTGTTTGCCTTTCATCCGAGTAGTGTTCGTCAGTATCATGCATGAATGAGTTCCGAAGAGCAAAATCATTACAGCTGAAGGAAATTAGTCCGGTAGTGGATGATGGTGGTCCTTCGGAGCAACTCAAACAGGGGGTCTCTACAGATTCTACTCCGCCATCCTCCCAACAAGATTCGCAAGACAACACAAGGCTAGATAGTCAACGTAGCTGTGTAGATGATGAGCACATCTCCCCTACTCCACCATCACAGGTGCTTGCTCTAACTTGACACTATTATATGTGGTTGCATGTTGTGTATGATGTCTAGCTTGTATTGCTTCTAACTTGAATTGCATCTGCTTACTTTACACATAATGCCTGTGAATATGACACGTGTTCCTGTTTCTAGAACATATGTGTACATGATGAGCACATCTCCCCTACTCCACCATCACAGGTGCTTGCTCTTACTTGGAACTGTTATACGTGGTTGCGTTTTCCGTTTGATGTCTAGTTTGTATTGCTTCTGATTATGTTGAATTGCATCTGTGTAGCTTACAACTTATACCTGCAACGATCACTTACCCATAAGACACATTTAACTTGGGACTGTGATGTAGATTGCATCTTGCATTGTCTTCTAGCTTGTACTGCTTCTAATTTCTTAAAATGGCTCTTACGACGAGACACTTTTTACCTGATAGAGTGATATTGGTTGCATGTTCATATGGTGCCTAGCTTGCATTTCTTCTAATTTTGTTGAAATGCCTTCCGCTTACTGTTTTTCATACATATTCCATCCTCCTATCGTACGTGTGAATATGAAACGCTGTCTTTTTTTGTATATATTCCATCCTCCTATCATGTGCTTGCCTTACATCAAAGTAGTGTTCGTCTGTATCATGCATCAACCAGTTATGCAGAGCTAATTTTATTCATCTTCTTGTGGTTTTGACTTCATAAGGCAATATCAGAAAATAGGAAGGAAAAGAGTAAGTTAGGGGATGTTGGTGGTCCTCCCCACCGACACAAACAGAGACTCTCTAGATTTGCCACTGGTACTGCTAATGAAGTTGAAGTCCCAAGTCTACATGATGAGTTCATCTCCCGTACTCCACCATCGCAGGTGCTTGCTCTAAGTTGACAGTGTGATAATTGGTTTCATGTTGCATATGTTGTCTAGCATGTATTTCTTCTATTTTGATTAAATTGCACCTTCTGAGTTTATACGTTATACATGTGCATATGACATGGCTTTCTGTATCTAGAATACACTGCATCTATCTATCATACCATGTTCTTACATCAAAGTACTGATGTTGTGTATCCTGCATCAGTCACTCATGATTGGACGCTTCTAACATGGCAGTTTGATAGTGGTTGCATCTTGCATTGATTGCTACGTTGTACTGCTTCTAATTTTTCGAATTGCCACTTATGACAACACACTTTTAACTTGGCAGAGTAATATTGGTTGCATCTTTCATATGGTGTCTAGCTTGCATTACTTCTATTTTCTTGAAAATCATTCTGCTTAGTTTGCACATCATAGGTGTGAATATGTCTTGCCATCCTGTTTTTCTTACATATTCCATCCTCATACGGTTGTCTTACATCAAAGTATTGCTTGTCTGTATCATGCATCAATGAGTTCTGAAGAGTGATTTTATTCTTTTGTGTTGTGGGTACAGCTTGACATGGCAAAGTCAAAAAAGAGCAAGGAAAATAATATAGTAGGGAGTGTTGTTACTCGTCGGGTGAAACGGAAAAGGTTCTGCCGTCGAGATTCTGCTGGTACTTATAGTGCAGTAGAAGGTCCAAGTCCACCGGCTAAATCTACAAACACAGTATCACCTGCTCCACCAGCTGCAGCATCCTCTTCAACTGTACCAGCATCTCAACCAGTTACTCGTTCGTTTGCTCCGGAACTGGCCAGTTCCCAAGCTGCCTTCACACCTAACACTACTTTCAAAGCACTGCTGACACAACAAGACTTGGCAAGATCAGATGAACCTCATGAGCATCAACACCAAGACGGTACCTGACCGAGTCAAGTTGTCGTTGCATGCTCCTTTATATGTAGTCTCACAGTTTCATGTACACTAACACTTTCCATATTCGTTGTTGAACTAGCACCACGGCGCAAGCGGAAACAGACATCGGGGATAATGCTTGATAGATTAACAAAATCTAAAGGAGGAAGAATGGAGATCCATTTTGAGGCAGGTTTAAAAAGGCCACGTGATGCTACAGAGTCAGCCAAGTTAGTATCAGAGGCAGCCGTTGCCGTTAGGTGTCATGCACGTATCCTCCCAACGTGGATCCAGTACAGGAATGAGAAAGACAATACACAGTTTAACACCTTCCTTGACCATTTATCCGTAAGTAATGTTATTCATTGCAATTGGTAATATTGTCTTGCTCTGTCCCATACTTTCTAGCTTCCTCCTAATAAGACTTATATTCTTTTTTCAACAGATGAGGTTCAAGTTGGATCCGAAAGATGATGCAACTAGACAAGCATGCACTCATGTTTTTCAGTCTGCTCTACGACAGTATCGGTACCACCTTAGAAAATCTCACTTTGAAGGCAAGGCTAACAATGAAATTGCCAAACATCTCCAGTGGAATATATTACAAATGAAGACTGGACAACCCTCGTTAAACACTGGTCTGATCCAAAGTATCAGGAAGGCTATATGTATTTGATCAGACCACATATTGAACTTGTATTTATGTATGTGCCTTACAATTGTATCTTCTTCTAGGCTAACTGTTTGAAGAACAAAACCAACCGTTCTAAAGTGAAATTCCAACAGACCACAGGATCTCGTAGCTATATTGCACACTGCGAGGCTCTTGTAAATAGCTGCTACTTCCTTCTTTTTTTTGTGCCATATTATTGTATCTATATTGACTTGTTCCAAATACAGAGGAAATCCCATGCGGACCAAAAAGAACCTGAACCAAATGTAGTGAAAATCTTCAAGGATTGCCACACCAGCAAGATGAAGGGCATGAGCACACCAGTTCAAGCCGTTGTTGTAAGTCCTTACTCCTCCTGCCTTGAACTGATTGGTACTGTGATGTGTTTATTTAACTACTTGGTTTGCAGCCAATGTCAGTTACTCTGTTCACTTTTATTCACAGTTGTCTTAACGTATCATTTCACCTTACATGGTTTAAAAGAGATGAAGGATATTCTTTTGGTCTTGATCTGTAATCTAGTTGTTATGTTCACGTGCGCACACAATGATAAAATAGCCTGTTTGTTTTATATCTGTTTGCCCATGATATGAATGATGTCATACTATGTTCATCCTACTTTAAACCATGTCTCTTTATCCTTAGATGTTAATGAATGTGAGGAAATATACAATACAGTAGGCATGCTACATGGACATATGTTCCGAAAGTGATTTTATTATGTAGTTGGCACTACAATACATGCTAATGTATTACAGTAGTTCACCAAAATAAGTTATGTATAAACGTTTAACCTACTTTGTTTGTTTTTGTCTCATTAGTAACTTATCTGGTACACTAATCTACAAGTTCAAACTTTCAGGAAGCTATGGAACAAATGATTGAACAGCCACAACCACCTGAAGGTGACGAGGCTACTACAGGCACAATGTCACCTCTTGCTGTAGTGCGTCAGTATCTCTCCACTAACAGTGCAAAACGCACCTTCCTGCGTAATTCTGGGTTGTTTGTCAAGGTAACCTCGTCCAAATTGCCTACTGAACAAAATATTTCTGCTAGACAGAGTGATATATCTGTGCTCCAGACACAAGTCCAATCCCTAGTGGACATTGTTTCGGAAACAAGAATAGTGGTTGAGAAATGTCGTCAAGATATGAATGGTTTTGAAACCAGACTATCAGACATTCGCTTCGCTGTTCAAGAGCAATGGCGGAAAAAAGGTGGAGATCGTGCTGCTCCATCAGATTCTACAGCCTGAAACATTAGCACTCAGGTTAAATGATATGTGCTTCTATATATCTGATGGTGCTTTTATCTGGAAGGACTATAAACTTTATGCCAACAGGCCTTTTGTTGTATGGTTGGAATTTATTTTGTTGTGATACAACATTTATGATGCTGCGTCAGGCTGCAGTAATTACGATGCTATTTTTGTATAATGTAGGTTTATCTTAGTAATGTATTCGGCCTAAAGCTTCGTAGGAGCCCAACATGCCAACATTCGTCGGGCCCATTCCAATTGGGATAAAAACGATTATGGGCCAAAATTGGCATGTAGCCCACTAAAAATATCTAGGCCTAAATCAGCATAAGCTTTCATATTTTTCTGGTAGGCTTGTGCCCATAGTGGGCCTTTAACAGGCCTAAACATAATTTGGGCCCTCGGTAAAAATAGGCCGTTTACAGGTGTAAATATCTCGAGCCCATAAAATACATGGGCCTTTAATAGACCGAAAGTGAGATTGGGCCCTGATTGTGCCAAATAACCCACTGGACTTAACAGGCCGAAATTCGGACGGGCCGTAAATGCGCTGACCTAATACACGGGCCTTTAACAGGCCGGAACTTCAGTCGGGCTAGATTATCATCATTTTTATATGGGTCGTTAATGGGCCCGATATGATGTTGGGCCACATATGGCCCATGGTTTACGTCCGGCATTAACAGGCCGAAAATGACAACAGGCCGAAAGTGGCCCAAAGCTATAGTGGGCCTCTAACAGGCCGAATGTCAGACATGGCCGAATATGACCCAAATCCTTCACGGTCGTTTATGGGCCGAAAGTTTTGATGGCCTGTAAATGGGCCAAAATGAAGCTGGACCTTTAACAGGCCGGAAATACACCGGGCCGTAATTCGGCCCAATTACTTAGCGGACTGTTAACGCGTCAGAAGTGACCATGGGCCGCGTTGATGACAAGTTTAGGAGAGGCCATTGACGGGCCGATTTGATAGAGAATGTTGGGACTTTAGCTGGGCTGGCCCATTATGGTCGGCAGAATCTAGTGGGCCTTTAGCTGGGCCGGCCCATTATGGTCCGCAAAATCTTATGGGCCTTTAGCTGGGCCGGCCCATTGTGGTCTGCAAAATCATGTGGGCCTTTAGCTGGGCCGGCCCATTATGGTCTGCTAAATTTTGTGGGCCTTTAGCTGGGTCGGCCCATTATGGTCCGCTAAATCTTATGGGCCTTCGGTTGGGCCGGCCCATTTACTCTTTGTGGGCTACTTTTGGGCCGGTCCACGTGTCAACATATCATAGGCCCATCTCGACCGTTGGAGGAGTGGCACCTGTGCCAACGCGGAGCTGACGCGTGGATCCGTCAGCCAATGAGAATTTTACACGTGGAAAATCGGCATTGGTCGTGGCTGTTAACGGGTTATTGGATCCAAAATCCGACCCGATAGCTTAACGGCGTTCCGTTACGGTGGATGCCACGTGTCGGTCACCCTTGACGAAAGCACTTCTGTGACGCGCGATTTATCGTCATGGAAGTGGACACTTCCGTGATGATAATTTTGGTAATGTCATGGAACACTTCTACGACCGCACAAGTATGACTATCTTGATTCTGTCATAAATTTGTCATGGATGTACATGCATGACAGAAAACGCGACCTATTGTGACAAACACGTATCATCACGGAAGTGTATTTTTTTTGTAGTGTTTACATACCCACACGCAGCCTACCCTTGGATAGGACATGTCAAATAGTCCTATTTTTGCTTATTGCACTACTTGTATACATACGCTTTGACGTATCATTTAAATAACAATGCACATCGTTAGCTTATTATTGCCTTTCTTCATCTTTTTTCCCTGTCTGCTCATTTATGACAAATGGCAACCGTACATTCTGGTACGTCCAGTGCGCCAGGGGCTTCAGTGTACCCCATAATACGGCAAGAAAAGTCCGAACACTTTTGATAGTGCGGCACCCCGAACTTATAGCATTATATGCATCAGCTCCGAATCATGTCTTGGGTCAATAGTTGGGTTTACCCGGCTCCCATGTTTTGGTACCTTACGTTCCGCTATATCGGCTAAGGTAGCACTGGGAGAACTACTGCGATTGTGTCCCGGTTCTTCCGGACGAGCACCTTAGTAGAGAAAGCCGAAAACTGACTGTCATGATGCAGCGAGAGCTGGTCGCTGTTCAAGAGGTCTCAAATCCTTAAAGATTTTTTCCGCTTCGGGTGAGGAATCGGCCTTGTCCGATTTAGGCGTATATAGCGCCCCAAGTTCGGCCTTCCGAATACTAGGGGCTTCGCCAAAATTTCAAATTGTAGACTTCTATGGCTAAGTGAGAGTGATAAAGCTGTATAGTCTGATTGCCTTGTTCGCTGCGCTAAACACCTCCTTAAAGGACCAATTTTTTTGGATAAAGAGTGTTTAAGATTTATCCCGAACACCTCAGTACTAGTTACATGGGGGCAGAAGCCGACGACTGGCCAACTCTCAGATTTTATAAACGGCCGCACAGAAGGTAATATTTTAAATCGACAAACGTTATATAGCGCACATGAACTCGTTTTCATATTACAGGATCACATGAGTACATTCATTCAAATATTACATACTTAGCACATTCCTCTGCCACAAGGCGGGCACCCTTCAAGACACTGTCATAATACTTTTCGGGGTGGTGATGCTCCTTGCCCTCCGGTGGCCCCTCCTTCACCAGCTTTTCGGCGTCCATCTTCGCCCAGTGCACTTTCGCACGAGCAAAGGCCCTGCGTGCACCTTCAATACAGACATACCGCTTTATGACTTCAAACTGTGGGCAGGCATTCACAAGCCGCTTTACCAGGCTGAAGTAGCTGCCAGGCAGGGGTTCACTAGGCCACATCCGGAGTATGAGAGCCTTCATGGCCAGTTCGGCCGCCTTGTGAAGCTCGACCAGTTGCTTCAGCTGGTCGCTCGGCACCGGATGTTCGGTCCCAATATATTGAGACCAGAACAACTTTTCCATCAAGCTCCCTTCCTCGGCCCGGTAGAACTCCGCGGCATCCGATACGCTGCTAGGTAGATCTGCGAACGCTCCTGGAGAGCTCCGAATTCGGGTAAGTAAAAGGAAAGTTTCCTTCACATGCTTGCTTTGCATAATGAATGCCTTACCCGCCGCTATCTTCTTGACCGCCTAAATCTCCTGGAGGGCCTTTTGAGCTTCGGCCTTGGCATTTTGTGCGTTCTTGAGGGCCTTCGCAAGCTCGCACCCCTGCGTCTTAGAGTCACGCTCCAAGGACTCGTATTTTTTGACGAAATCCTGGAGCTCTTGCTGAACCTCGCCAACTCGGGCCTCTTGCTTCTCGCGCTCGATGCGCTCCTAGGCCGCTCTGTCTTCGGCCTCGGACAGCGCCTTCTTCAGGGCCGCCACTTCGGTCGTGGCCCCTAGCAAAATTCATGGTGCTCCTATGATCTAATAACCACTTTTTTCTTTATCAATATACAGACGGGGTATCACTTACCTTTGTTCTCTTCGAGCTGCCTCTTGGTAAGGCCGAGCTCTTCCTTGGACCGATCAAGGTCCCGCTTCAGTCCCCACGGCCTTGCGCCGGAGACCTTTCCTGGTCCCCACGGCCTTCTTCTTGGCCTTCTTCTCCGGCGCTTCATAGGGCGTTGGAACCAGCATCTCCATTAAGAGAGCCCTTGCTGGATCTTTGGGCAATGGGGCCAGACAATCGATCCGCTCTGCTGTCGCTACCCAGTCCTGTTAAAATAGCATGGGGGCTCAGATCCCTCACATGATTATACTGGGGAAAGGAATATCTTATGAGATATAAAGAGCTTACAGGATTGGCTGGGCGCTTTGTGCTGAGTCTGTGATCCTCGGTAAGGGGAGGAGGTACCTCGGTGGCCTTGAATAGCACCTTCCAGGCGTCTTTGTGCATCGTGTCGAAAAGCTCTCGCAGCGTCTTGTGCTTGGCCGGGTCGAACTCCCACATATTGAATGCCCGTCTTTGACACGGAAGGATCCGGCGGAAGAGCATGACCTGGACCACATTGACAAGCTTGATTTGCTTGCTTATCATATTTTTAACACAGTTCTGGAGTCCGGTCAGCTCTACCGATGAACCCCAGGATAGGCCCTTCTCTTTCCAGGAGGTGAGCCGCGTGGGGATGCCGGATCGAAATTCGGGGGCCGCCACCCAGTTGGTGTCGCGCGGCTCGGTGATGTAGAACCACCCCGATTGCCACCCCTTCACGGTCTCCACATAGGAGCCTTCGAGCCTGGTGACGTTGGGCATTTTGCCCACCATGGCGCCTCCGCACTCCGCTTGCTGGCCTACCACCACCTTCGGTTTCACGTTGAAGGTATTCAGCCACAGGCCGAAGTGGGGCTTAATGCGGAGGAAGGCCTCGCACACGACGATAAACCCCGAGATGTTGAGGATGAAATTAGGGGCCGGATCATGGAAGTCCAGCCCGTAGTAGAACATGAGCCCACGGACAAATGGGTGGAGGGGAAATCCCAGTCCGCGGACGAAGTGGGTGAGGAATACAACCCTCTCATGGGGTTCTGGAGTAGGGACGATCTGCCCCGCGACTGGGAGCCAATGCGCGATGTCTGCGGCCAGGTATCCGGCTTCCCGGAGCTTCGTAATGTTCTCCTTCGTAACGGAGGAGACCATCCACTTGCCTCCCGCTCCAGACATGTTTGGAATGGCTTTGCGGAGAAAATGAGAACTTGGGCGCTGGAGCTCGAGTGCGCGAGAATGGATGGGCAGGGGAAGAAGAAGGCATGGGTGAAAAAGAGGAATCCTTGTCCCTTTATAAAGGCGGTAGAAACTGTGCGCCTCCCTACTTGCCCCATAAAATCGCTTATTCCCCAAGCGCCATGATTGATGGCACGGTTGGGTTACCCATATCCATATTGATGAGAATCCCGTGATAAGGGGAACACGATCTCTGCTTCGACAAGACGTGCCAATAAAATCGCCTCGCAACACGTGAAGTGGCAAGCAGGGAAAAACGGTTCATAATGACCGGGCCACGGCAGGACGTCACGTTATAAAAAGTTGTCAATGGATTAGATTTGTGGAATAATATACTCTCTATGGTCGTATGTGGAATTTATTTTGCAGAGCTGGACACGATCCTTGTGTTCAAAATCTTCTATGGAGTATTCGGAGAAGGAACCCGCCTTGCAATGTCGAAGACAATCTGCACGCCGAACTCATCGTCATTGAAGCCTGGTTCAGGGGCTACTGAGGGAGTCCTGGATTAGGGGGTCCTCGGATAGCCGGACTATATACTTTGGCCAGACTGTTGGACTATGAAGATACAAGATTGAAGACTTTGTCCTGTGTCCGGGTGGGACTCTCCTTTGCGTTGAAGGCAGGCTTGGCAATTCGGATATGTAGATATCCTCCCTTGTAACCGACTCTATGTAACCCTAGACCCCTCCGGTGTCTATATAAACCGGAGGGTTTAGTCCGTAGAACAAGAACAATCATAATCATAGGCTAGCTTCTAGGGTTTAGCCTCCATGATCTCGTGGTAGATCAACTCTTGTAATACTCATATCATCAAGATCAATCAAGCAGGAAGTAGGGTATTACCTCCATCGAGAGGGCCCGAACCTGGGTAAACATTGTGTCCCCCGCCTCCTGTTACCATTAGCCTTAAACGCACAGTTCGGGACCCCCTACCCGAGATCCGCCTGTTTTGACACCGACAGTCGTGCCCCCAACCCCTTGTCCAATTCGGACTGGGCTTGGGGGGCACGCGCCACCTCCTGGTTGCCGCCTCTCCTTCCCACTAAGGCCCATCAACTACCCGTGGGGTTCCGGTAACCTCCCGGTACTCCGGAAAATACCCGAACTTCTCCGAAACCATTTCGATGTCCGAATATAGCCTTCCAATATATCAATCTTTATGTCTCGACCATTTTGAGACTCCTCGTCATGTCCGTGATCTCATTCGGGACTCCGAACAACCTTTGGTCATCAAATAACATAAACTCATACAAATCGTCGTCGAACATTAAGCGTGTGGACCCTACAGGTTCAAGAACTATGTAGACATGACCGAGACACATTTCTGGTCAATAACCAATAGAGGAACATGGATGCTCATATTGGCTCCTACATATTCTACGAAGATCTTTATTGGTCAAACCGCATAACAACATACATTGTTCCCTTTGTCATCGGTATGTTACTTGCCTAAGATTAGATCGTCGGTATCATCATACCTAGTTCAATCTCGGCACCGGCAAGTCTCTTTACTCGTTCTGTAATGCATCATCCTGTAACTAACTCATTAGTCACATTGCTTGCAAGGCTCATAGTGACGTGCATTACCGAGAGGGTCCAGAGATACCTCTTCGATACACGGAGTGACAAATCCTAATCTCGGTCTATGCCAACTCAACGAACACCATCAGAGACACCTCTAGAGCATCTTTATAATCACCGAGTTACGTTGTGATGTTTGATAGCTGATAACCCACAAGTATAGGGGATCGCAACAGTTTTCGATAAGTAAGAGTGTCGAACCCAACGAGGAGCTAAAGGTAGAACAAATATTCCCTCAAGTTCTATCGACCACCGATACAACTCTACGCACGCTTGACGTTCGCTTTACCTAGAACAAGTATGAAACTAGAAGTACTTTGTAGGTGTTTTTGGATAGGTTTGCAAGATAATAAAGAGCGCGTAAAGGGCTGTTGTAAGTAAAGAAGCAATAAAGTAAATATAGCGAGTGTGGAAAAGTGGTGGTAGGAGTTGCAAAATTGTCCCTAAGCAATTGACTACTTTACTAGACCAATAGCAAGTATTATGTGGGACAGGCCACTGCTAGCATCTCATCCCTGACTTGGAATTTTGTGCACTTATGATTGGAACTATTAGCAAGCATCTGCAACTATTAACATTCATTAAGGTAAAACTCAACCATAGCATTAAGATATATTGGTCCCCCTTCATTCCCGTATGCATCAATTTCTATGCTAGGTTGAAGCTTCTGTCACTCTTGCCCTCCAATACATAGTCCTATCAACATACAACTAACCCTATGGTGTGATCCATGCGCTCGCTCATATGATGGGAACCAAAGGATAGCAACATAACCACAAGCAAATTAAATAAATCATAGCAATTCATCAACCACCGATAGGACAACGAAAATCTACTGAGACATCATAGGATGGCAACAAATCATTGGATAATGATATGAAGCATAAAGCACCATGTTCAAGTAGAGGGTACAACGGGTTACGAGAGAGTGGACCACTGTAGATAGAGGGGGGAAGGTGATGTAGATGTTGGTGAAGATGGCGGAGGTGTTGGAGTAGATCGCGGTGATGATGATGATGGCCACGGCAGCGTTCCGGCGCCACCTAAAGAGAAGGGGAGAGGGGGCCCCTACGTCTTCTTCTTCCTTGACCTCCTCCCTAGATGGGAGAAGGGTTTCCCCTCTGGTCCTTGGCCTACATGGCATGGGAGGGGCGAGAGCCCCTCCGAGATTGGATCTGTCTCTCTGTCTCTCTCTATTTCTGCGTTCTCCTCTACTGCCCTTTCACCGTTTCATATATATATGGTGATCCGTAACTCCGATTGGAATGAAACCTTCGCTGTGATTTTTTACCAAAAATTAGCTTTCTTGCGGCCGAAGAAGGGCATCAACTGCCTTACGGGTGGACCATGAGGGTCAGGGGCGCGCCCCTACCTCATGCCCACCTCGAACACCGTTTCGCGTTGATCTTTCTCCCAGATTTTCCAAATATTCCAAAAATAAGCTCCGTCCGTTTTTATCCCATTTGGATTCCGTTTGATATGGATATTCTGCGAAACATAAAACATGCAACAAACAGGAACTGGTAGTGGGCACTGGATCAATATGTTAGTCCCAAAAATAATATAAAAAGTTGCCAAAAGTATATGAAAATTGTAGAATATTGGCATGGAACAATCAAAAATTATAGATACGATGGAGACGTATCAGCATCCCCAAGCTTAATTCCTGCTCGTCCTCGAGTAGGTAAATGATAAAAAAGATAATTTTTGATGCGGAATGCTACCTAGCATAATCTTGATCACATATCTATCATGGCATGAATATTAAGATACGAGTGATTCAAAGCAATAGTCTATCATTTGAAATAAAAACAATAATACTTCAAGCCCACTAATAAAGCAATCATGTCTTTTCAAAATAACATGGCCAAAGAAAGTTATCCCTACAAAATCATGTAGTCTAGCTATGCTCCATCTTCACCACACAAAATATTCACATCATGCACAACCCCGATGACAAGCCGAGCAATTGGTTCATACTTTTTAACGCTGTCGGTGTCAAAACCGGCGGATCTCGGGTAGGGGGTCCCGAACTGTGCGTCTAGGCCGGATGGTAATAGGAGGCAGGGGACATGATGTTTTACCCAGGTTCGGGCCCTCTTGATGGAGGTAAAACCCTATGTCCTGCTTGATTGATATTGATGATATGGGTAGTACAAGAGTAGATCTACCACGAGATCAGAGAGGCTAAACCCTAGAAGCTAGCCTATGGTATGATTGTATGTTGTGGTTGTTGTCCTACGAACTAAAACCCTTCTGTTTATATAGACACCGGAGAGGGTTAGGGTTACACAAGGTCAGTTACAAAGGAGGAGATATCCATATCCGTATTGCCTAGCTTGCCTTCCACGCCAAGTAGAGTCCCATCCGGACACGAGACGAAGTCTTCAATCTTGTATCTTCATAGTCTAACAGTCTGGCCAATTGAGATAGTCCGGCTATCCGGAGACCCCCTAATCCAGGACTCCCTCAGTAGCCCCTGAACTAGGCTTCAATGACGATGAGTCCGGCGCATAGTGTTGTCTTTGACATTGCAAGGCGGGTTCCTTCTCCGAATACATCACAGAAGAATTTGAATACGAGATAGTGTCCGACCCTGCAAAATAAGTTTCACATTCCACCGTAGAGAGAATAATATTTCTGCAGATCTAATTTGCTGGCTTGTTTTGGCAGCACGACGTTATGTCATGGCCCGGTGATTATTCAAACAGTTTCCTTTAACCAGCCCCACACATAATGTGAGGCAGTTTTTCGACATGTCTTGTCAAAGCAGAGATTGTGTCCCCTTATTACGGGATTCTCATCAATACGGGTGTGGGTAACCCAACTGCGCCATCAATTGCGGCGCTTGGGGGATAAGCGAGTTTTACCAGGCAAGTGGGGACGCTTAGCTTCGTCCGCCCATATAAAGGGATAAGGATTCACCTTTCTATCCACGCCTTCTTCCTCCTTTGCTCATCCGTTTTCGCACACTCGAGCTCTAGCGCCCAAGTCCACACTTCCCACCTAAACCTTCTCCAACCATGTCCGGAGCGGGAGGCAGGTGGATGGTCTCCTCCGTCACGGAGGGAGACATCAAGAAACTGAGGAGAGCCGGATACCTGCCTGACGACATCGCGCACCGGCTCCCAGATGAGGGGCAGCTCATCCCCACCCCCAGGCCCCATGAGAGGGTAGTATTCCTCACCCATTTCCTCCGCGGACTGGGATTCCCTCTCCATTCATTCGTCCGGGGGCTCATGTTCTATTACGGCCTGGATTTCCACGATCTGGCCCTGAACTTCATCCTCAACATCTCGGTGTTTTATCGTCGTGTGCGAGGCCTTCCTCCGCATTAAGCCCCACTTTGGCTTATGGCTGAAGACCTTCAATGTCAAGCCGAAGGTGGTGGGCGGCCGCCAGGCAGAGTGCGGAGGTGCCATGGTGGGCAAGATGCCCAACGTAACGTGGCTCGAGGGCTCCTTTGTGGAAACCATAAAGGGGTGGCAATCGGGGTGGTTCTACATCATCAAGTCGCGCGACCCTGTATGGGCAGCGGCCCCCGAGTTCCGATCTGGCATCCCCACGTGGCTCACCTCCTGGAAAGAGAAGGGACTGTCCTGGGGTAGTTCGGAAGAGCTGACCGGACTCCAAACATGTATTCAAAACATGGTGAACAAGAAGCTCAAGCTTGTCAACATAGTCCAAGTTATGCTCATCCGCCGAATCCTCCCGTGCCAACAATGGGAGTTCAACTTGTGGGAGTTCGACCCGGCGCAGGACCGAACTCTGAACAGGCTCTTCGACACGACTCATGAAGATGCCTGGAGGGTGATGTTTAAAAGTGCCGAGGTCCCCCCTCCTATTACTGAGGATCGCGGATTCAGCGTGAAGCGCCAAGCCAGTGCGGTAAGCTGCTTTACCTTTCACAGGATACTTATTTTTTATATAGATTGACTCTATGCGGGATCTAAACTCCCGTACCTTTGACAGGACTGGCAGAAGATGGCCGGACAGATCGATTGTCTGACTCCTTTGCCCGAAGGCCCCGCAGACGCTCTTCTGGCGAAGATGTTGACTCCGGCCCCTTATACGGTGCTGGAGAAGATCAAGAAGGCCAAGGGAACCCAAAAGAGTTCCCGACGCCAGGCATCGTCGAACTCACCGTCCGATGACTCTACGGAGCACTCTTCCCCCGAAGACGAGGAAGAAGAAGAAGATGCTCCCCCACCGACTGGGGGAGACAAGAAAAGGAAGGCCGCCCCAACTGGGGAGGCCGGAGGGTCCAAGAAGGGAAGGACTCTCCTTCCGGATGGTTCCACCGCCGTCGACGAAGGCTAAGACGAGTGGTTGCCTAGGGTCAAGCCCCCGGGGAGATCGTAAGTATTCGGATACCAGATTAACTCATAGGATTCCTTTGTCGCACTGCTTTCCCTAACGCCGAACGCAATTATGTAGGCCGCCACAAGCCAGTATCGATGTTTCATCGGACGGCTCCTTGGGCTTGTCGGACATGGATAGTGATCCAGTCCCGACCGCCACCTCCCCTCATCCTGCCGACGACGCCGAGGTGTTGTCTCAAGAGGCACCGAATCGAGGGGAGACAGTCCCGGAGGCGCCTCAAGGCGACCTTCCGGACTCCGGGAGCCGAGGGACGGGGCCCCTGAGAGCTCCGAGTTCGGACCTCAGCCGAACACTGTGCCGGAACCTCCAGCGACTCTAGGCTTGGGCAGGCGGCCTCCTTCTAAGAGGGGAAAGACGCCTGTGCCAGTGACCTCTGTCCATCCAGAGGCGCCGGACAATCTGCTGGAAGCGCTTCGCAGCGCTTCCATCGACGAGGAGCACCGCACTATCATGAGTGCGGTGATCCAGAAGGTTCAGTCCGCCAAGAGCGGATTGACTGAAGCCTGTGCCAGCCTTCTAACAGGCTTCGAGGTAAGTGTTTTAAAATGTAGTAGAAATATTACCGCATAGACAGTAGCCCCTGATGCTTTCTTCGGTGTTCACAAAGAAAAGCTGAACAGAGGATCAAATAATATTGTAGGAGTCTAATATAAGTGTGTCAATATGCATATGCAGGCTTCGCTGTTGGCGTCTGCCGCACTGACTGCGGAGGTCGCCTCACTGAAGCAGGACCTCGAGGGGTCCAGGAAAGAGCTCGGCCTTGCCAAGAGGCAGCTCGAGGAGAACAAGGGTAAGTAATACCCTGTCTATAGATATGTATATATAAAAAAGGACGCGATTGCAAAATGACAGGATCATTGTATGTTTGCCAGGGGCCACGACCGAGGTGGCGACCCTGAAGCAAGCGCTAACCAAGGCCGAAGATAAAGCGGCCAAGGAGCACACCGAGCGAGAGAAGCACGAGGCTCGGGTGGGCGAGGTGCAACAAGAGCTCCATGCTCTCGTGGCGAAGCACGAGGCGTTGGAGCTTGACTCAAAGACGCGGGAGTCTGAGCTTGTCATGGCCCTCGAGAGTGTAAAAAGTGCCAAGGCCGAAGCCCAAAAGGCCCTCCAAGAGATTGACACGATGAAGAAGATAGCGGCGGGTAAGGCTTTCTATATGCAAAGAAAGCATGTAAAAGTAAATTGCCGATTACTTACCCGAATCCGGAGCTCTCCAGGAGCATACGCAGATCTGCCCCGCAGTGTGTCCGATGCCGCACAATTTTACCAGGCCGAGGATGGAAGCTCAACGGAGAAGTTGTTCTGGTCTCAGTATGCTGAGGCCGAACACCCGGTGCCAATGAGCGACCAGCTGAAGCAGATGGTCGAGCTACATAAGGCGGCCGATCGGGCCATGAAGAGCTTTATTATCCGGTTGTGGCCTGGCGACGCCCTTCCGAACAGCTTCTTTGTCCTGGTGAGGCGGCTTGTGGATGCCTGCCCACGGCTGGAGGTCGTCAAGCGACCTGTCTGCATTGAAGGTGCACGCCGGGCTTTCGCTCGTGTGAAATTGCAGTGGGTCAAGCTAGACGCCGTGAAGCTGATCAAAGAGGGGCCGTCGGAGGGCAAGGAGCACCGCCACCCCGAGATGTACTACGAAGGTGTTCTGCCAGGTGCCCGTCTCATCGCGGATGAGTGTTCAAAAGATGTAATATTTGAATGAGACTTGCTAGTGTGATCCTGTATGATGAAAACTTGTTCCATATGCGCTATGCAACGCTTGTGTGAATTTAAAATATTACCTTCTGTTTGGCCATTTATCCAATCTGAGAGATGGATAGTCCTCGGCTTCTGCCCCCATGCCACGAGTGCTGGGGTGTTCGGGATAAACCTGAGCACTCTTGTTCCCATATTTGGGTCCTTCGAGGGAGGTGCTCAGCACAACGAACAAGGCAACTGGACTAATAATGCTTTATCACTCTCACTTAGCCATAGAATTCTATAATTTTAAATTTCGGCGAAGCCCCTGGTATTCGGAAGGCCGAATTCGGAGCGCGATACACGCTTGTAAGCCGGACAAGGCCGGCCCCTCGCCCTAAGCGGCATAAGTCTTTAGGGACTCGAAAAACCTCGCCGAACAGCAACCAGTCTCTCGCCTTATCATGATAGTCAGTTTTAGCTTTCTCTACTGAGGTGCTAAGCCCAGCAGAACCGGGGCACAATCGCAGTAGTTCTCCTATCGCTACCTTAGCCGATAGAGCGGAACTTAAGGTACCAAAACACAGGAGCCGGGTAAACCCAACATTTGACCAAAGACATGATTCGGAGTTGATGCATATAATGCTATAAGTTCAGGGTGCCGCACTTGTGAAAGTGTTCGGACTTTTCACACCGTATTGTGGGGTACGTAAGCCCCTGGTGTATTGGCCGTACCAGAGTGTACGGTTGCAAGGCGTCATTAATGAACACATAGATATATATATATATATATATATATATAACAAGAATGCAATAATAGTCGTAATGTCATGCATTGTTTATTAAAAAATTGCGTTAAAGCAGAGTGATACAGATAGTGCGATAAGCAAAGAGTAGGACTATGCCCCTTCCAAGGGCAAGCTGAGGAATGATATTAAATTGAATATTTCACTCATTACTGTAATCAACCTAGGAATTCTGTGGTATGACGTAGCTGTCTGCCTCCTTGGTTGCTGCATCATGTGTTTGGCAATAGTGCTGCCGGATCGTGTTTCCAGAGATTAAGGTCCTGAAAGAAAAAGAAAAATAACCGAATGGAAGCCCCTAGTGCGGTTTAGGCCGCGTCTTGGGGCGTGCCGCAATTGTGCCCCCTCCCCACCTGTGCCCATGGTATTTTTAATGCGTAATTATGTACGCGCGGCATGAATTTCGCCGTTGGGCTAGGATTCGGGTGGCCGCCGTATTGCTACGCGAGCTCAGATCGCGCCAGGCGGTCTATTTGCCGATTGCCGCGAGCGCGCTTGAAGGTGTCCGGGCTTTGAAGCACTGAACTGGTTGATTGCCTTGAGAGGCTGCTTTACGCTTCTGCTGCGAGGGCCGCGGTGTGCTCCTCTGTTCGAAGAGAGCGCTCTGTGTTTCCATTGACTGTAATAACTCCGCGAGGTCCTGGCATCTTGAGCTTGAGGTATGCATAATGCGGTACCGCATTGAATCTAGCGAATGCGGTTCGCCCGAGCCGCGTGTGATAACCACTGCGGAACGGGACTATATCGAAGATTAACTCTTCGCTTCGGAAATTATCCGGGGATCCGAAGACCACTTCCAGTGTAACTAAGCCTGTGCAATGGGCCTCTACACCTGGAATGACGCCCTTAAAGGTTGTTTTTGTGGGTTTGATCCTTGAGGGGTCTATACCCATTTTGCGCACTGTGTCCTGATAAAGCAGGTTCAGGCTGCTGCCGCCATCCATAAGGACTCAAGTGAGGTGAAATCCGTCAATGATTGGGTCTAGGACCAGTGCGGCGAATCCGCCATGACGGATACTAGTGGGGTGGTCCCTGCGATCGAAGGTGATCGGGCAGGAGGACCAAGGGTTGAACTTTGGGGCGACTGGCTCCAACGCATATACGTCCCTGAGCGCACGCTTCCGCTCCCTCTTGGGGATGTGGGTCGCGTATATCATGTTCACCGTCTGCACTTGCGGGGGAAACCTCTTCTGCCCTCCGGTGTGCGGCTGCCTGGGCTCCTCCTCGTCATCGCTATGCGGCCCCTTGTCCTTGTTTTCGGCAATTAACTTGCCGGCCTGCTTGAACACCCAACAATCCCTGTTGGTGTGATTGGCTGGCTTGTCTGGGGTGCTGTGTATTTGACACGAGCGATCGAGTATACAGTCCAAGCTGGACGGACCCGGCGTACTTTGTTTGAATGGATTTTTCCGCTGACCGGGTTTAGAGCCTTTGAATCCGGCATTGACTGTCGTATCCTCAGTATTTTCGTTGTTAATGCGGCACTTATGTTTTTTGCGACGTGACCTGCTATTGCCGTCCTTGGTATCTGAGGTACCATGGTTCTTTGATATGTTATTACTGCGAGCCAGCCAGTTGTCTTCTCCCGCACAAAAGCGGGTCATGAGCGTCGTGAGAGCTGCCATAGATTTCGGCTTTTCCTGACCAAGGTGCCGGGCTAGCCACTCGTCTCGGATGTTGTGTTTGAAAGCCGCTAAGGCCTCCGCATCCGGATAGTCGACGATTTGATTTTTCTTTGTAAGGAACCGAGTCCAGAATTACCTAGCCGACTCTTCTAGCTGCTAAATTATGTGGCTCAAGTCATCGGCATCTGGTGGTCGCACATAAGTGCCCTGAAAGTTGTCGAGGAATGCGGCTTCCAGATCTTGCCAACAGCTAATGGAGTCCGCTGGCAAGCTGTTAAGCCAATGTCGCGTTGGTCCTTTGAGCTTTAGTGGGAGGTATTTGATAGCGTGTAAGTCATCACCGCGGGCCATGTGGATGTGGAGGAGGAAATCCTCAATCCATACTGCGGGATCTGTTGTGTCATCGTATGATTCAATATTTATAGGTTTGAAACCTTCTGGGAATTGATGTTCCATTACTTTGTCTGTGAAGCATAAGGGGTGTGCGGTGCCTCTGTATTGGGCTATATCGCGACGCAACTCGAATGGGTCTTGCCCGCTGTGTTCGGCCTGGCTGGATTTGATTTTACTATATCCGGCGTGGCGTTTATCGTCTCGCAGAGTGGTGCACTGTCGTGATCTGTAGATCGATCTTGCATGCTTTGCTTTGTCCTCCAATATGTCTCGCAGGTCTGGCGTATCTCCCCATGCCTTTTTATTTGAATGGCGTCGGGGTGGAGGCTGAGCTTTTGGCTGGAATGCCTCTCTATCACGGCCACGAGGTGGCCGATCAGCCGTATCATACGCTTCTTCCTCCAGTCGGGGTAGTAACCTGCGCTTTGGGTAATTCTTGGAGGGGCGCTCGAGTTTATATTCCTCGGCCGCGAGGACTTCAGTCCATCTGTCAGCTAGCAGATCTTGATCAGTTTGAAGCTGCTGCTGCTTTTTCTTCAGGCTATTTGTCGTGGCCATAAGCCGGCGCTTGAAGCGCTCTTGTTCGACGGGATCTTCTGGGACGGCGAATTCATCGTCACCGAGGCTTGCCTCGTCTTCGAAGGGGGGTGTAATTGTCATCCTCCTCCTCTGCGTCTGCCGCTCTCTCAGGAGAGCTGGCTCCTTCATCCTCCTGCTCTAAATCTTGCTGGAGGGGATTGTTGTTGTCTTCGGCACTATCCGGAGTGTTATTATCTCCTGTGCCGGTATCACCACTTTTGCTTTGGCAAGACTTAGAGCAGCACCGCTGATGTCGGCGCTTGGGTTGCTTCTTGGAGGGGTCATCCTCTGCTATCTCGTCGCCATTGCCTTCGTTGGGTGTATCCACCATGTATATGTCATATGACGAGGTGGCTTTCCAGTGCCCTATAGGCGCTGGTTCATGTTCGTCTCCTACATCGTCGTCCATACCGTCGATGTCTTCGGAGTCGAAGTCGAGCATGTCAGTTAAATCATCGACAGTGGCTACAAAGTGGGTGGTGGGTGGGCGTCGAATTTCTTCGTCGTCCGCATCCCAATCCTGTTGGCCATAGTCCGGCCAGGGCTCTCCTGGCAAAGAGAGAGACCTTAGTGAATTCAGAATGTCGCCGAAGGACGAGTGCTGAAAGATATCCGCGGCGGTGAATTCCATGATCGGCGCCCAATCAGATTCGATTGGCAGGGGCACGGATGGTTCGGAGTCCGGAAAAGAGTCCGGCACCTTGGAGTCACGGGCTGCGCAGAGGGTTAGGCAGGTGTTCGGCTCGATCGCCGTTGAGACTGCAGCCCCTGAGGCGGTGTCTAACCACCTGTCCTCGATTGGCGCAGTTGGCTCCGAGCTAAGGGTCAGAGCTGATGCAGGCGCGGCCTCTGGGGTACTGTTCGGCGGCAGAGCTAGGTCATACCCATCGTGACAGTGCGGCGCGCCCGGCTGTGGCTCGAATCCGTCGAAGATCAAGTCTCCGCGGATGTCGGCCGTGTAGTTCAAGCTTCCAAATCTGACCTGACGGCCAGGGGCGTAGCTTTCAATCTGCTCCAGAAGGCCAAGCGAATTAGCCCGCAATGCAAAGGCACCGAATACGAAGATCTGTCCGGGGAGAAAAGTCTCACCCTGGACCGCATCGCTATCGATGATAGTAGGAGCCATCAAGCCTAAAGGCGACGACACAGAGGAACTCTCAATGAAAGCACCAATGTCGGTGTCAAAACCGACGGATCTCGGGTAGGGGGTCCCGAACTATGCGTCTAGGCCGGATGGTAACAGGAGGCAGGGGACACGATGTTTTACCCAGGTTCGGGCCCTCTTGATGGAGGTAAAACCCTACGTCCTGCTTGATTGATATTGATGATATGGGTAGTACAAGAGTAGATCTACCACGAGATCAGAGAGGCTAAACCCTAGAAGCTAGCCTATGGTATGATTGTATGTTGTGGTTGTTGTCCTACAGACTAAAACCCTTCGGTTTATATAGACACCGGAGAGGGTTAGGGTTACACAAGGTCGGTTACAAAGGAGGAGATATCCATATCCGTATTGACTAGCTTGCCTTCCACGCCAAGTAGAGTCCCATCCGGACATGAGACGAAGTCTTCAATCTTGTATCTTCATAGTCTAACAGTCCGGCCAATGGAGATAGTCCGGCTATCCGGAGACCCCCTAATCCAGGACTCCCTCAAACGCGCTTCAACATTTTCAACCCTCATGCAATACATGAGCGTGAGCCATGGATATAGCACTATAGGTGGAATAGAATGGTGGTTGTGGAGAAGACAAAAAGAAGATAGTCTCACATCAGATAGGCGTATCAACGGGCTATGGAGATGCCCATCAATAGATATCAATGTGAGTGAGTAGGGATTGCCATGCAACGAATGCACTAGAGCTATAAGTATATGAAAGCTCAAACTGAAACTAAGTGGGTGTGCATCCAACTTTCTTGCTCTTGAAGACCTAGGTCATTTGAGGAAGCCCATCGTTGGAATATACAAGCCAAGTTCTATAATGAAAATTCCCACTAGTATATGAAAGTGATAACTCAAGAGACTCTATATGAAGAACATGGTGCTACTTTGAAGCACAAGTGTGGAAAAAGGATAGTATCATTGTCCCTTCTCTCTTTTTCTCTCATTTTTTTTGGGCCATCCTTTTTTTATGGCCTTTTTCTTTTTTTCTTTTTTTCTTTTTTTCGTCCGGAGTCTCATCCCGACTTGGGGGGATCATAGTCTCCATCATCCTTTCCTCACTGGGACAATGCTCTAATAATGATGATCATCACACTTTTATTTACTTACAACTCAATATTACAACTCGATATCTAGAACAAAGATATGACTCTATATGAATGCCTCCGGCGGTGTACCGGGATGTGCAATGATCTAGCGTAGCAATGACATCAAAAAACGGACAAGCCATGAAAACATCATGCTAGCTATCTTACGATCATGCAAAGCAATATGACAATGAATGTTCAAGTCATGTATATGATGATGATGGAAGTTGCATGGCAATATATCTCGGAATGGCTATGGAAATGCCATGATAGGTAGGTATGGTGGTTGTTTTGAGGAAGGTATATGGTGGGTTTATGGTACCGGTGAAAGTTGCGTGATACTAGAGAGGCTAGCAATGATGGAAGGGTGAGAGTGCGTATAATCCATGGACTCAACATTAGTCATAAAGAACTCACATACTTATTGCAAAAGTTTATTAGCCCTCGAAGCAAAGTACAACTACGCATGCCCCTAGGGGGATAGATTGGTAGGAAAATACCATCGCTCGTCCCCGACCGCCACTCATAAGGAAGACAATCAATAAATACCTCATGCTCCGACTTCGTTACATAATGGTTCACCATACGTGCATGCCACGGGAATCACAAACCTCAACACAAGTATTTCTACTAATCCACAACTACCCACTAGCATGACTCTAATATCACCATCTTTATATCGCAAAACTATTGCAAGGAATCAAACATATCATATTCAGTGATCTACAAGTTTTATGTAGGATTTTATGACTAACCATGTGAATGACCAATTCCTGTCATCTCTCTAAATGGATATAAGTGAAGCAAGAGATTTCAACCCTTTCTTCAAAAGATGTGCCCACGCTCTAACAAATATAAGTGAAGCAAAAGAGCATTCTACAAATGGCGGTTTTCTATGTAAAGAGAAACATGCAATCCAAACTTCAAATGATATAAGTGAAGCACATGAAGCATTCTATAAAGCCATACTCAAAAGATATAAGTGAAGTGCAAAGAGCATTATATAAATCAACCAAGGACTACCTCATACCAGCATGGTGCATAAAAGAAAAATGAAAACTAAATGCAAAAGACGCTCCAAGATTGCACATATCGCATGAACGAAACGAATTCGAAAACATACTGATACTTGTTGAAGAAAGAGTGGATGCCTTCTGGGGCATCCCCAAGCTTAGATGCTTGAGTCTCCTTGAATATTTACTTGGGGTGCCTCGGGCATCCCCAAGCTTGAGCTCTTGCCTCTCTTCCTTCTTCTCACATCGATACCTTCTCGATCATCGAACACTTCATCCACAGAAAACTCGGTAAGATCCGTTAGTATAATAAAGCAAATCACTACTCTGAGTACTATTGCAAACTAATTCATATTTTGTTTTTGCATTGTGTCTATTGTAATATAACTTCTTCATGGCTTAATCCACTGATAAGAATTGATAGTTTCATCAAAACAAGCAAACTATGCATCAAAAACAGAATATGTCTAAAACAGAACAGTCTGTAATAATATGAACATTCACCATACTTCTGATACTTGAAAAATACTGCCAAAATTAGGAAAAATAAACAATTTGTATAGAAAGACAGTTCAAAAAGAATCAAAACCATTTGTATAGAAAAATACTGCCAAAATTAGGAAAAATAAACAATTTGTATAGAAAGACAGTTCAAAATAGACTACAGCCAAAGTTTATGTCCTGCACCGTACAGACCATCAAGCAAATGTAAACATCCTAAAGGCAAGCCTTGGCACATTATTTTTATAATACAATGGAATTGTACAAGGGGATAATTATTTTTGTTGAAAAGTTTCTATAATCAAGATTCACAAAGTTGCCGTGAGCATGAACAAAGTTCAAGGAGCTCTCCCACTTCAACAATGCTTGTCTTTCTCACTTTCACTTTCCTTTTTGAAGAAGTTTTGGGTTCCCCTCTTTATTTTTGTTGTTTTTAAACTATATAAAAGCACTCAACAGAAATAAATGACTCTCTAAAACTTCCGGGTTGTCTCCCTGGCAGCGCTTTCTTCAAAGCCATTAAGCTAGGCATATAGTGCTCAAGTACTGAATCCACCCGGATCCCAAGGTATATCAAAGCCAATTCTAATTAACAATGATTTGTAATTTAGTAGTGAGCACAACGCAACATATATCATGTAATGACGAAGTCTAACTCTCTTCCTATGCATCAGCATGTCATAAAAGAACAATTCATGCACACATAGAAAAGGCCAACGCGTAGATAAACAGTTTCTTGCAATTTTATCATGTGGGGAACATAGAGAGGTGGAGATATAGTTCCTATCTCATAATAATTGCAAGTAGGAGCAGCAAGCACATGCATATTATATTCATCAAAATCATCATGTGCAACGGCATAAGGCAACCCATCAATATAATCCTTAATAAGGGTAAACTTCTCCGATATAGTGTAGTTGGGAGAATTCAAAAAGATAATAGGACTATCATGCGTGGGTGCAATAGCAACAATTTCATGTTTAACATAAGGAACTATAGCAAGTTCATCTCCATAAGCATAATTCATATTGGCATCTTGGCCACAAGCATAGCAAGCATCACCAAAAAGGGATATTTCAAAAGAATCAACGGGATCATAGCAATTATCATAGCATTCATCCTTCGGTAAGCATGAAGGGGGATTAAACAATGTATGAGTTGAAGAGTTACTATCATTAGAAGGTGGGCACATGTGATCAATCCGCTCTTCCTCCTTTTGTTCTTCGCTCTCCTCCTCATCTTCTTCATCCAATGAGCTCACAGTTTCATCAACTTCTTCTTCCATAGATTCCTGCAAAATATTAGTCTCTTCTTGGACAGCGGAGACTTTCTCAATAAGCACATTAATATAGGAATTATATTCATAATTATCATAGCAATATTTTAAGATAGCTAAATTTTCAGGCCTATAAACATCATCATCAAAAGCTTCATGCTTTTCAAACAAAGATTCAATTTCATAAGCACCCTTAAAAGCAGCAAATTCTTCTATTTGTTCCACATCATAGTAATCATATATACCATTAGCATAAGAAGCTAAGGTTTCATTATCATTAAATTTTCATGAAAAGGGAAGGTGTGGAGCCTTCATCCTAGAGCAACAAGTATAATCATAACTCAAGCATACTTGCCGAGCATACCACTTCAATATATAAATTTGATCCCATAATAGTTTCCCTTTTTGTGTCAAGCGATAATCCCTAAAGTATTCACGTTGATCCAACGTTACTCCCATTACCAGATTGAATGGTGTTTTCTCAGGATTATCAAAGTAGTACATAATTTCTGTCACATAACGAGCATCGAGGGTTTTAGGAGGTTCCTCATCTCCATGAGTAGCAAGTACACCTAATTTTTTTGGTATTTCGTGTTCCATATCCATAACTAAAGATAAAGAACAACTAAGAACAGCAAATAAAAATTACTTAGTGATAATCAAACAAGCACACACGAGAATATTCACCCCACGCTATTGCTCCCCGGCAACGGCGCCAGAAAAAGGTCTTGATAACCCACAAGTATAGGGGGTTGCAACAGTTTTCCATAAGTAAGAGTGTCGAACCCAACGAGGAGCTAAAGGTAGAACCAATATTCCCTCAAGTTCTATCGACCACCGATACAACTCTACGCACGCTTGACGTTCGCTTTACCTAGAACAAGTATGAAACTAGAAGTACTTTGTAGGTGTTTTTGGATAGGTTTGCAAGATAATAAAGAGCGCGTAAATAAAAGCTAAGGGATGTTGTAAGTAAAGAATCAATAAAGTAAATATAGCGAGTGTGGAAAAGTGGTGGTAGGAGTTGCGAAATTGTCCCTAAGCAATTGACTACTTTACTAGACCAATAGCAAGTATTATGTGGGAGAGGCCACTGCTAGCTTCTCATTCCTGACTTGGAATTCTATGCACTTATGCTTGAAACTATTAGCAAGCATCCGCAACTACTAACATTCATTAAGGTAAAACCCAACCATAGCATTAAGATATATTGGTCCCCCTTCATTCCTGTATGCATCAATTTCTATGCTAGGTTGAAGCTTCTGTCACTCTTGCCCTCCAATACATAGTCCTATCAACATACAACTAACCCTATGGTGTGATCCACGTGCCTGCTCATATGATGGGCACCAAAGGACAGCAACATTACCATAAGCAAATTAAATCAATCATAGCAATTCATCAACCACCGATAGGACAACGAAAATCTACTCAGACATCATAGGATGGCAACACATCATTGGATAATAATATGAAGCATAAAGCACCATGTTCAAGTAGAGGGTACAGCGGGTTGCGGGAGAGTGGACCGCTGTAGATAGAGGGGGGAAGGTGATGGAGATGTTGGTGAAGATGGCGGAGGTGTGGGAGTAGATCGCGGTGATGATGATGGCCACGGCAGCGTTCCGGCGCCACTAGAACAGAAGGGGAGAGGGGGTTCCTTCGTCTTCTTCTTCCTTGACCTCCTCCCTAGATGGGAGAAGGGTTTCCCCTCTGGTCCTTGGCCTCCATGGCATGGGAGGGGCGAGAGCCCCTCCGAGATTGGATCTGTCTCTTTGTCTCTCTCTGTTTCTGCGTTCTCCTCTGATGCCCTTTCACCATTTCGTATATATATATATATGGAGATCCGTAACTCCGATTGGACTGAAACCTTCACCATGATTTTGTACCAAAAATTAGCTTTCTTGCGACCGAAGAAGGGCATCAACCGCCTTACGGGTGGACCACGAGGGTCAGGGGCGCGCCCCCTACCTCGTGCCCACCTCGGATACCATTTCGCGTTGATCTTTCTCCAGATTTTCCAAATATTCCAAAAATAAGCTCCTTCTGTTTTTATCCTGTTTGGATTCCGTTTGATATGGATATTCTGCGAAACATAAAACATGCAACAAACAGGAACTGGAACTGGGCACTGGATCAATATGTTAGTCCCCAAAATAATATAAAAAGTTGTCAAAAGTATATGAAAATTGTAGAATATTGGCATGGAACAATCAAAAATTATAGATATGATGGAGACGTATCAATAGCACACAAGGTGCTCCTCTAGTATTCGGGAGTTGCATAATCTCATAGTCTGAGGAACATGTATAAGTCATGAAGAAAGCAATAGCAGAAAAACTCAACGATTATTATGCTAAGCTAACTGATGGGTCGTGTCCATCTCATCATTCTCTAATGATGTGATCCCGTTCATCAAATGACAACACATGTCTATGGCTAGGAAACTTAACCATCTTTAATTAATGAGCTAGTCAAGTAGAGGCATACTAGGGACACTATGTTTGTCTATGTATTCACACATGTACTAAGTTTCCGGTTAATACAATTCTAGCATGAATAATAAAAATTTATCATGATATAAGGACATATAAATAAAAACTTTATTATTGCCTCTAGGGCATATTTCTGTCAGTCACCCACTTGCACTAGAGTCAATAATCTAGATTACATAGTAATGATTCTAACACCCATGGAGTCTTGGTGTTGATCGTGTTTTTCTCGTGAGAGAAGCTTAGTCAACGGGTCTGCAACATTCAGATTCGTATATATCTTACAAATCTCTATGTCTCCCTCCTTCACTTGATTGCGGATGGAATTGAAGTGTCTCTTGATGTGCTTGGTTATCTTGTGAAATCTGGATTCCTTTGCCAAGGCGATTGCACCAGTATTGTCACAAATGATTTTTATTGGACACGATGCACTAGGTATTACACCTAGATCGGATATGAACTCCTTCATCCAGACTCCTTCATTGGCTGCTTCTGAAATAGCTATGTACTCCGCTTCACACGTAGATCCCGCCACGACGCTCTGCTTAGAACTGCACCAACTGACAGCTCCATCATTCAATAAAAATACGTATCCGGTTTGTGACTTAGAGTCATCCAGATCGGTGTCAAAGCTTGCATCTACATAACAATTTACGACAAGCTCTTTGTCACCTCCATAAACGAGAAACGTAACCTTAGTCCTTTTCAGGTATTTTAGGATGTTCTTGACCGCTGTCAAGTGATCCACTCCTAGATTACTTTGGTACCTCCCTGCTAAACTAATAGAAAGGCACACATCAGGTCTGGTACACAGCATTGCATACATGATAGAACCTATGGCCGGAGCATAGGGAATGACTTTTATTTTCTCTCTATCTTCTGCAGTGGTTGGGCATTGAGTCTGACTCAACTTCATACCTTGTAACAAAGGCAAGAACCCTTTCTTTGACTAACCCATTTTTAAATTCTTCAAAACTTTATCAAGGTATGTGCTTTATGAAAGTCCAATTAAGTGTCTTGATCTATATCTATAGATCATGATGCCCAATATATAAGCAGCTTCACCGAGGTCTTTTATTGAAAAATTCTTATTCAAGTATCCTTTTATGCTATTCAGAAATTCAGTAACATTTCCGATCAACAATATGTCATCCACATATAATATCAGAAATGCTACAGAGCTCCCACTCACTTTCTTGTAAATACAGGCTTCTCCAAAAGTCTGTATAAAACCATATCAAAGCGTATATACCAACTCCGAGAGGCTTGCACCAGTCCATATATGGATCACTGGAGCTTGCACACTTTGTTAGCACCTTTAGAATCGACAAAACCTTCTGGTTGCATCATATACAACTCTTCTTTGAGATATCCATTAAGGAATGCAATTTTGACATCCATTTGCCAAATTTCATAATCATAAAATGCGGTAATTGCTAACATGACTTTGACAGACTTAAGCATCGCTACAGGTGAGAAGGTCTCATCGTAGTCAACTCCTTGAACTTGTCAAAAACCTTTTGCAACAAGTCGAGCTTTGTAGACAGTAATATTACTGTCAGTGTCAGTCTTCTTCTTGAAGATCCATTTATTCTCTATGGCTTGCCGATCATCGGGCAAGTCAACCAAAGTCCACACTTTGTTCTCATACATGGATCCCATCTCAGATTTCATGGCCTCTAGCCATTTTGCGGAATCTGGGCTCATCATCGCTTCCTCATAGTTCATAGGTTCGTCATGGTCAAGTAACATGACCTTCAGAACGGGATTATCGTACCACTCTGGTGCGGATCTTACATTGGTTGACCTACGAGGTTCGGTAGTAACTTGATCAGAAGTTTCATGATCATCATCATTAGCTTCCTCACTAATTGGTGTAGGGATCACTGGAACTAATTTCTGTGATGAACTACTTTCCAATAAGGGAGAAGGTACAGTTACCTCATCAAGTTCTACTTTCCTCCCACTTACTTCTTTCGAGAGAAACCCCTTCTCTAGAAAAGATCCATTCTTAGCAATGAATATCTTGCCTTCGGATCTGTGATAGAAGGTGTACCCAATAGTCTCCTTTGGGTATCCTATGAAGACACATTTCTTCGATTTTGGTTCGAGCTTATCAGGTTGAAGCTTTTTCACATAAGCATCGCAGCCCCAAACTTTAAGAAACGACAACTTGGATTTCTTGCCAAACCACATTTCATATGGTGTCATCTCAACAGATTTTGATGGTGCCCTATTTAACGTGAATGCAGCCGTCTCTAAAGCATAACCCCAAAACGATAGCGGTAAATCAGTAAGAGACATCATAGATCGCACCATATATATCTAATAAAGTGCGGTTACGATGTTCGGACACACCATTACACTGTGGTGTTCCAGGGGGCGTGAGTTGCAAAATTATTCTTTATTGTTTTAAATGAAGACCAAACTCATAACTCAAATATTCACCTCCATGATCAGATCGTAGAAACTTAATTTTCTTGTTATGATGATTTTCCACTTCACTCTGAAATTCTTTGAACTTTTCAAATGTTTCAGACTAATGTTTCATCAAGTAGATATACCCATATCTGCTCAAATCATCTATGAAGGTCAGAAAATAACGATACCCGCCGCGAGCATCAACACTCATCGGACCGCATACATCAGTAAGTATTATTTCCAACAAGTTTGTTGCTCGCTTCATTGTTCCAGAGAACGGAGTTTCAGTCATCTTTCCCATGAGGCATGGTTCGCAAGCATCAAGTGATTAATAATCAAGTGATTCCAAAAGCCCATCGGCATGGAGTTTCTTCATGCGCTTTACACCAATATGACTTAAACGGCAGTGCCACAAATAAGTTGCACTATCATTATTAAAGTTATATCTTTTGGCTTCAATACTATGAATATGTGTATCACTACTATCGAGATTCAATAAAAATAGACCACTCATTAAGGGTGCATGACCATAAACCGCACGTTGTTGCGGGAATATTTTGCAATATATTTCTAAGATATTAATTATTTTATGAAAATAAGAATATTCAGAGAAATAATATGTGAGCTAAAACTAAAAATACATATTGCTATTTGTGTTTGATTATTGTATTTTTGTAAAATATTTATTAAATATATCATGCATGTTTGCATGTTGAAGTGAATCTTTTCCTATGACTCATTGAATGTTGAAGTGGGTCTTTTCTAATGCATGTTGCTTGATGAGGTGTCATGCTTGCATGTTGAGAGAAATAGGTTAGTGGGGGCTAGCTATTTAGATATAGAAGATTACTCATATAAACAGAACAACCATTATTCTCTGATTTAAATGAATAACCATCTCGCATCAAACAACATCAGATATAATGTTCAGGCTTAACGCTGGCACCGAATAACAATTATTCAGGTCTAAAACTAATCCCGAAGGTAGATGTAGTGGTAGCGTGCCGACCGCGATTACATCGACTTTGGAACCATTTCCCACGCGCATCATCACCTCGTCCTTAGCCAATCTTCGCTTAATCCGTAGCCCCTGTTTCGAGTTAAAAATTGAGCAACAGAACCAGTATCAAATACCCAGGCGCTATTGCGAGCATTAGTAAGGTACACATCAATGACATGTATATCAAATATACCTTTCACTTTGCCATCCTTCTTATCCGCCAAATACTTGGGGCAGTTCCGCTACCAGTGACTAGTCCCTTTGCATTAGAAGCACTCAGTCTCAGGCTTAGGTCCAGACTTGGGCTTCTTCACTTGAGCAGCAACTTGCTTGCCGTTCTTCTTGAAGTTCCCCTTCTTCCCTTTCCCCTTTTTATTGAAACTAGTGGTCTTGTTAACCATCAACACTTGACGCTCCTTCTTGATTTCTACCTCCGCAGCCTTTAGCATTGCGAAAAGCTCAGGAATTGTCTTATCCATACCTTGCATATTATTGTTCATCACGAAGCTTTTGTAGCTTGGTGGCAGTGCTTGAAGAACTCTGTCAATGACACTATCATCAGGAAGATTAACTCCTAGTTGAGTCAAGCGGTTGTGGTACCCAGACATTCTGAGTATATGTTCACTGACAGAACTATTCTCCTCCATCTTGCATCTATAGAACTTATTGGAGACTTCATATCTCTTAGTTCAGGCATTTGCTTGAAATATTAACTTCAACTCCTGGAACATCACATATGCTCCATGACGTTCAAAATGTCGTTAAAGTCCCGATTCTAAGTCGTAAAGCATGGCACACTGAACTATCAATTAGTCATTGCTACGTCTTGAGCTTGCGTTGGTTTTCCCCGAAGAGGAAGGGATGATGCAGCAGAGTAGCGTAAGTATTTCCCTCAGTTTTTGTGAACCAAGGTATCAATCCAGTAGGAGGCCACGCTCAAGTCCCTCGTACCTGCACAAAGCGATAGCAACTCGCAACCAACGCGATTAGGGGTTGTCAATCCCTTCACGGTCACTTACGAGAGTGAGATCTGATAGATATAATATTTTTTGGTATTTTTGGTATAAAGATGCAAAGTAAAAAGTAAAGGCAAAGTAAAAAAGCAAAGAAAGACTATAGTGATGGAGATTGATATGATGAGAATAGACCCGGGGGCCATAGGTTTCACTAGTGGCTTCTCTCAAGAGCATAAGTATTCTACGGTGGGTGAACAAATTATTGTTGAGCAATTGACAGAATTGAGCATAGTTATGAGAACATCTAGGCATGATCATGTATATAGGCATCACGTCCGTGACAAGTAGATCGAAAATATTCTGCATCTACTACCATTACTCCACTCATCGACCGCTATCCAGCATGCATCTAGAGTATTAAGTTAAAAACAGAGTAATGCCTTAAGCAAGATGACATGATGTAGAGAGATAAATTCATGCAATATGAAATAAACCCCATCTTGTTATCCTCGATGGCAACGATGCAATACGTGCCTTGCTGCCCCTTCTGTCATGGCAAGAACTACCAATCTAGTTGGCCAAACCAAACGGATAATTCGAAGAGACTTGCAAAGATAACCAATCATACATAAAAGAATTCAGAGAAGATTCAAATATTATTCATAGATAGACTTGATCATAAACCCACAATTCATCGTCTCAACAAACAAATCGCAAAAAGAAGATTACATCGAATAGATCTCCACAAGAGAGGGGGAGAACTTTGTATTGAGATTCAAAGAGAGAGAAGAAGCCATCTAGCTACTAACTATGGACCCGAAGGTCTGAGGTAAACTACTCACACTTCATCGGAGAGGCTATGATGATGTAGAAGCCCTCCATGATGACGGCCCTCTTCCGGCGGAGCTCCGGAAAAGGCCCCAAGATGGGATCTCGTGGATACAGAAAGTTGCGGCGGTGGAATTAGGTTTTTGGCTCCCCTTCTGATCGTTTGGGGGTACGTGTGTATATATAGGAGGAAGAAGTACGCCGGAGGAGCAACAAGGGGCCCACGAGGCAGGGGGCGCGCCCTAGGGGGGCGGCGCCCCCACCCTCATGACCGCCTCTTTTGTTCCTTGGAGCAGGGTCCAAGTCTCCTAGATCACGTTCGGTGAGAAAATCACGTTCCCGAAGATTTTATTCCGTTTGGACTCTGTTTGATATTCCGTTTCTTCGAAACACTGAAATAGGCAAAAAAAACAGCAATTCTGGGTTGGGCCTCCGGTTAATAGGTTAGTCCCAAAAATAATATAAAAGTGGAAAATAAAGCCCAATATAGTCCAAAACAGTAGATAATATAGCATGGAGCAATCAAAAAATATAGATACGTTGGAGACGTATCAGGCATCCCCAAGCTTAATTTCTGCTCGTCCTCGAGTAGGTAAATGATAAAAAGAGAATTTTTGATGCAGAGTGCTACTTGGCATAATTTCAATGCAAATCTTCTTAATTGTGGTATGAATATTCAGATTAGAAAGATTCAAGACAAAATTTTATATTGACATAAAAATAATAATACTTCAAGCATACTAACAAAGCAATTATGTCTTCTCAAAATAACATGGCCAAAGAAAGTTATCCCTACAAAATCATATAGTCTGGCTATGCTCCATCTTCACCACACAAAGTATTTAAATCGTGCACAACCCCAATGAAAAGCCAAGCAATTGTTTCATACTCTAAATTTTTCAAAACTTTTTCAATCTTCACGCAATACATGAGAATGAGCCATGGATATAGCACTATAGGTGGAATAGAAGGGTGGTTGTGGAGAAGACAAAAAGGAGGGGAAGATAGTCTCACATCAAATAGGCGTATCAATGGGCTATGGAGATGCCCATCAATAGATATCAATGTGAGTGAGTAGGGATTGCCATGCAACGGATGCACTATAGCTATAAATGTATGAAAGCTCAACAAAAGAAACTAAGTGGGTGTGCATCCAACTTTCTTGCTCACGAAGACCTAGGGCAATTTTGGGGAAGCCCATCATTGGAATATACAAGCCAAGTTCTATAATGAAAAATTCCCACTAGTATATGAAAGTGACAACATATGAGACTCTATATATGAAGAATATGGTGCTACTTTGAAGCACAATATATGAGACTCGCTATATCATGGTGCTACTTTGAAGCACAAGTGTGGAAAAAAGGATAGTAGCATTGCCCATTTTTATTTATTTTCTTTTTGGGGGGGCTTCCTTTTTTCTTTGGCCTTTCTGTTTTTTTATTTGGGACAATGCTCTATTGAATGATGATCATCACACTTTTATTTATTTACAACTCAATGATTACAACTCGATTCTAAAACAAAGTATGACTCTATATGGATGCCTCCGGCGGTGTACCGGGATATGCAATGAATCAAGAGTGACAAGTATGAAAAATTATGAACGGTGGCTTTGCCACAAATACTATGTCAGCTACATGATCATGCTAAGCAATATGACAATGATGAATATGTCATGATGAACTAGATGGTGGAAAGTTGCATGGCAATATATCTCGGAATGGCTATGGAAATGCCATAATAGGTAGGTATGGTGGCTATTTTGAGGAAGGTATATGGTAGGTGTATGATACCGGCGAAAGGTGCGCGGTATTAGAGAGGCTAGCAAAGGTGGAAGGGTGAGAGTGCGTATAATCCATGGACTCAACACTAGTCATAAAGAACTCATATACTTATTGAAAAAATCTAGAAGTTATCAAAGCAAAGTATTATGCGCATGCTCCTAGGGGGATAGATTGGTAGGAAAAGACCATCGCTCGTCCCCGACCACCACTCATAAGGAAGACAATCAATAAATAAATCATGCTCCAACTTCGTCACATAACGGTTCACCATACGTGCATGCTACGGGAATCACAAACTTTAACACAAGCATTCTTTAAATTCACAACTACTCAACTAGCATGACTTTAATATTATCACCTCCATATCTCAAAACAATTATCATGCTTCAATCTTTTCTTAGTATTCAACACACTCAAAAGAAAGTTTCACAAATCTTGAATACCAAGCATATTATTATTAAGCAAATTACCATGCTATTAAGAGACTCCCAAAATAATTTAATTGAAGCATGAGAGATCAATATTTCTTTAAAACAAATCCACCACCGTGATCTAAAAGATCTAAGTGAAGCACATAGAGCAAAATTATAACGCTCAAAAGATATAAGTGAAGCACATAGAGCAAAATTATCTAGCTCAAAAGATATAAGTGAAGCACATAGAGCAAAATTATCTAGCTCAAAAGATATAAGTGAAGCACATAGAGTATTCTTATCAAATTTTAATTCATGTATGGCTCTCTCAAAAGGTGTGTACAGAAAGGATGATTGTGGTATACTGAGACACAAAGACACAAATAATACAAGACGCTCCAAGCAAAACACATATCATGTTGGTGAATAAAAATATAGTTCCAAGTAAATTACCGATGGAAGTGGACGAAAGAGGGGATGCCTTCCGGGGCATCCCCAAGCTTCGAATTTTTGGTGTCCTTGGATTATCTTGTGGGTGCCATGGGAATCCCCAAGATTAGGCTCTTGCCACTCCTTGTTCCATGATCCATCAAAAGAATTCACCCAAAACTTGAAAACTTCACAACACAAAACTCAAAATAGAAAACTCGTGAGCTCCGTTAGCGAAAGAAAATAAAAGACCACTTCAAGGTACTTTAATGAACTCATTCTTTATTTATATTGGTGTTAAACCTACTGTATTCCAACTTCTATATGGATTATAAACTACTCCCTCCGTTCCTAAATACTTGTCTTTCTAGGCATTTCAACAAGTGACTACATACGGAGCAAAATGAATGAATCTACACTTTAAAATATGTCTACATACATCTGTATGTAGTAGTCATTTGAAATGTCTAGAAATACAAATATTTAGGAACGGAGGGAGTATTTTACTAGCCATAGATTCATCAAAATAAGCAAACAACACATGAAAAACAGAATCTGTCAAAAACAGAACAGTCTGTAGTAATCTGTAGCTAGCGCAAGATCTGGAACCCCAAAAATTCTAAAATAAATTGCTGGACGTGAGGAATTTATCTATTAATCATCTGCAAAAATAATTAACTAAATAGAACTCTTAAAATAAAAATGACAGCAGTTCTCGTGAGCGCTAAAGTTTATGTTTTTTACAGCAAGTTCAACAAGACTTTCCCCAAGTCTTCCCAACGGTTCTACTTGGCACAAACACTAATTAAAAACAAAAAACAAAACTAAAACAGAGGCTAGATAATTTATTTATTACTAAGCAGGAGAAAAAAGCAAGGAATAAAAATAAAATTGGGTTGCCTCCCAACAAGCGCTATCGTTTAACGCCCCTAGCTAGGCATAAAAGCGAGGATAGATCTAGGTATTGCCATCTTTGGTAGGCAATCCATAAGTGGCTCTCATGATAGTTTCATATGGTAATTTTATTTTCTTTCTTGGAAAGTGTTCCATGCCCTTTTTTAATGGAAATTGAAATCTAATATTCCCTTCCTTCATATCAATAATCGCACCAGCCGTTCTAAGGAAAGGACCAAGAATAATAGGGCAAGAAGGATTGCAATCTATATCAAGAAAAATGAAATCTACGGGCACATAATTCCTATTTGCAACAATAAGAACATCATTAATTCTTCCCATAGGTTTCTTAATAGTGGAATCTGCAAGATGCAAGTTTAGAGAGCAATCATCAAAATTACGGAAATCTAGTAAATCACACAAAGTCTTGGGAATAGTAGAGACACTAGCACCCAAATCACACAAAGCATAAAACTCATGATCTTTAATTTTAATTTTAATAGTTGGTTCCCACTCATATTAGAGTTTTCTAGGGATAGAAACTTTTAACTCAAGTTTTTCTTCATAAGATTGCATCAAGGCATCAACAATATGTTCGGTGAAGGCTTTATTTTGACTATAAGCATGTGGAGAATTTAGCACGGATTGCAACAAGGAAATACGATCAATTAAAGAACAACTTTCATAATTAAATTCCTTGAAATCCAATATAGTGGGTTTAGCAACATCTAGATTTTTATTTCTTTCAATCCCAATTTCATTAATTTCATCATTAAGATCTAAATACTCCGAATTTTTAGAACGCCATCTAGGTAAAGGAAGATCACATTCAGTTTCATCAAGATTCATATTGCAAAACAAAGATTTAATAGGGGACACATCAATAACTTTTAGATCTTCATCTTGATTTTCATAGGAATCCGGTTTAGTAGCCATCTTATTAACTAAGGTGGCTTGCATATCCGAAATTTCGGCGGTCATCTTTTCTAGACGAGCAATTTGGGATCTTATGCCATCAAATTCTTTAGACATATCATCAAGCTCTTTATTCATATAACTCATAAAACTTTTTTGTTCTTTAAGCTCGTTTCTAAAGAAATTATTATGCTCAAATTGCAAAACCATAAATTTCCTAACGTTGTTTTCGATCTCCTCTAACCTTTTAAGGTGAAGATCACCGAATCTTGGTTGAGCCATCGCGACAAACAAGCAATATAACACACGAGCAAACAAAAAGCAAATGGGCAAAAGAGGCAAATAGAGAGGGAGGATAGAGAGAGAGGGCGAATAAAACGGCAAGGGTGAATTGGGGGGAGAGGAAAACAAAAGGCAAATGGCAAATAATGTAATGCGAGAGATAGGGATTGTGATGGGTACTTGGTATGTTGACTTTTTGCGTAGACTTCCCGGCAACGGCGCCAAAAATCTTTCTTGCTACGTCTTGAGCTTGCGTTGGTTTTCCCCGAAGAGGAAGGGATGATGCAGCAGAGTAGCGTAAGTATTTCCCTCAGTTTTTGAGAACCAAGGTATCAATCCAGTAGGAGGCCACGCTCAAGTCCCTCGTACCTGCACAAAGCGATAGCAACTCGCAACCAACGCGATTAGGGGTTGTCAATCCCTTCAAGGTCACTTACGAGAGTAAGATCTGATAGATATAATATTTTTTGGTATTTTTGGTATAAAGATGCAAAGTAAAAAGTAAAGGCAAAGTAAAAAAAGCAAAGCAAGATTAAAGTGATGGATGTTGATATGATGAGAATAGACCCGGGGGGCATAGGTTTCACTAGTGGCTTCTCTCAAGAGCATAAGTATTCTACGGTGGGTGAACAAATTACTGTTGAGCAATTGACAGAATTGAGCATAGTTATGAGAATATCTAGGCATGATCATGTATATAGGCATCACGTCCATGACAAGTAGATCAAAACGATTCTGCATCTACTACTATTACTCCACTCATCGACCGCTATCCAGCATGCATCTAGAGTATTAAGTTAAAAACAGAGTAACGCCTTAAGCAAGATGACATGATGTAGAGAGATAAATTCATGCAATATGAAATAAACCCCATCTTGTTATCCTCGATGGCAATGATGCAATACGTGCCTTGCTGCCCCTTCTATCACTGGGTAAGGACACCGCAAGATCGAACCCAAAGCTAAGCACTTCTCCCATGGCAAGAACTACCAATCTAGTTGGCCAAACCAAACAGATAATTCGAAGAGACTTGCAAAGATAACCGATCATACATAAAAGAATTCAGAGAAGATTCAAATATTATTCATAGATAGACTTGATCATAAACCCACAATTCATCGGTCTCAACAAACACACCGCAAAAAGAAGATTACATCGAATAGATCTCCACAAGAGAGGGGGAGAACTTTGTATTGAGATTCGAAGAGAGAGAAGAAGCCATCTAGCTACTAACTATGGACCCGAAGGTCTGAGGTAAACTACTCACACTTCATCGGAGAGGCTATGATGATGTAGAAGCCCTCCGTGATGACGGCCCTCTTCCGGCGGAGCTCCGGAACAGGGCCCCAAGATGGGATCTCGTGGATACAGAAAGTTGCGGTGGTGGAATTAGGTTTTTGGCTCCCCTTCTGATCATTTGGGGGTATGTGTGTATATATAGGAGGAAGAAGTATGCCGGAGGAGCAACGAGGGGCCCATGAGGCAGGGGGGCGCACTCCCCACCCTCGTGACCGCCTCTTTTGTTCCTTGGAGCAGGGTCCAAGTCTCCTGGATCATGTTCGGTGAGAAAATCACGTTCCCGAAGATTTTATTCCGTTTGGACTCCGTTTGATATTCCGTTTCTTCGAAACACTGAAATAGGCAAAAAAATAGCAATTTTGGGCTGGGCCTCCGGTTAATAGGTTAGTCCCAAAAATAATATAAAAGTGGAAAATAAAGCCCAATATAGTCCAAAACAATAGATAATATAGCATGGAGCAATCAAAAATTATAGATACATTGGAGACGTATCAGTCATCAGCTTTGCTCTGCCAGACGTTCATAACATCTGGTGTTGCTCCTATAGCGGGCTTTGCACCTAGCGGTGCTTCCAGGATGTAATTCTTCTGTGCGGCAATGAGGATAATCCTCAAGTTATGGACCCAGTCCGTGTAGTTGCTACCATCATCTTTCAACTTAGCTTTCTCTAGTAACGCATTAAAATTCAAAGGAATAGTAGCATGGGCCATTTATCTACAACAACATAGACATGCAAAATACTATCAGGTACTAAGTTCATGATAAATTAAAGTTCAATTAATCATGTTACTTAAGAACTCCCACTTAGATAGACATCCCTCTAATCATCTAAGTGATCACGTGATCCATATCAACTAAACCATGTCCGATCATCACGTGAGATGGAGTAGTTTTCAATGGTGAACATCACTATGTTGATCATATCTACTATATGATTCACGCTCGACCTTTCGCTCTTAGTGTTCTGAGGCCATATCTGCATATGCTAGGCTCGTCAAGTTTAACCCGAGTATTCTGCGTATGCAAAACTGGCTTGCACCCGTTGTATGTGAACGTAGAGCTTATCACACCCGATCATCACGTGGTGTCTCGGCGCGACGAACTGTAGCAACGGTGCATACTCAGGGAGAACACATATACCTTGAAATTTAGTGAGAGGTCATCTTATAATGCTACCGCCGTACTAAGCAAAATAAGATGCATAAAGGATAAACATCACATGCAATCAAAATAAGTGATATGATATGGCCATCATCATCTTGTGCCTTTGATCTTCATCTCCAAAGCACCGTCATGATTACCATCATCACCGGCTTGACACCTTGATCTCCATCGTAGCATCATTGTCGTCATGCCAACTATTGCTTCTATGACTATCGCTACTGCTTAGTGATAAAGTAAAGCAATTACATGGCGATTGCATTTCATACAATAAAGCGACAACCATATGGCTCCTACCAGTTGCCGATAACTGTTACAAAACATGATCATCTCATACAACAATTTATATCATCACGTCTTGACCATATCACATCACAACATGCCCTGCAAAATCAAGTTAGATGTCCTCTACTTTGTTGTTGCAAGTTTTACGTGGCTGCTACGGGCTTCTAGTAAGAACTGTTCTTACATACGCATCAAAACCACAACGATTTTTCGTCAAGTGTGTTGTTTTAACCTTCAAAAAGGACTGGGCGTAGTCAAACTCGATTCAACTAAAGCTGGAGAAACAGACACCCACTAGCCACCTGTGTGCGAAGCATGTCGATAGAACCAGTCTCATGAACGCGGTCATGTAACGTCGGTCTAGGCCGCTTCATCCAACAATACCGCCGAATCAAAGTTAGACGTTGCTTGTAAGCAGTATGACTATTATCGCCCACAACTCTTTGTGCTCTACTCATGCATATAACATCTACGCATACACCTGGCTCAGATGCCACTGTTGGGGAACGCAGTATTTCAAAAAATTTACCAACGATCATGCAAGATCTATCTCGGAGATGCATAGCAATGAGAGGGGAGAGTGTGTCTACGTACCCTCGTAGACCAAAAGCGAAAGCGTTTAGTAACGCGGTTGATGTAGTCGAACGTCTTCGCGATCCAACCGATCAAGTACCGAACGGACGGCACCTCCGTGATCAGCACATGTTCAGCTCGATGACGTCCCTCGAACTCATGATCCAGTTGAGGCCGAGGGAGAGTTCCGTTAGCACGACGGCGTGGTGACGGTGATGATGAAGTTAGCGACGTAGGGCTTCGCCTAAGCACTACAACGATATGACCGAGGTGTGTGACTATGGAGGGGGGCGCCGCACACGGCTAAAAGATCAAGTTGTGTGTTCTAGGGTGCCCCCTACCCCCGTATATAAAGGAGAGAGGGGGAGGCCGGCCGTCTAGGCTAGGGCGCGCCAGGAGAAGGAGAATCCTACTAGGACTCCAAGTCCTAGTAGGTTTCCACCTAAAGGAGAAGAGGGAAGGAAGGGAGAGGGGGGGCGCGCCCCCAACCCCTTGTGCAATTCAGACTGGGCTTGGGGGGGCACCACCTCCTGGCTGCTGCCTCTCCTTCCCACGAAGGCCCATCAACTCCCCGGGGGGTTCCGATAACCTCCCGGTACTCCGGAAAATACCCGAACTTCTCCGAAACCATTCCCATGTCTGAATATAGCCTTCCAATATATCAATCTTTATGTCTCGACCATTTCGAGACTCCTCATCATGTTCGTGATCTCATCCAGGACTCCTAACAACCTTCGGTCATCAAATCACATAAACTCATAATACAAATTGTCATCGAATGTTAAGCGTGCGGACCCTACAGGTTCGAGAACTATGTAGACATGACTGCTACCTCTTGAGCACTGTGTTGGTTTTCCCTTGAAGAGGAAAGGGTGATGCAGCAAAGTAGCGTAAGTATTTCCCTCAGTTTTTGAGAACCAAGGTATCAATCCAGTAGGAGACGACACACAAGTCACCTCGAACCTACACAAACAAATAAGAACCTCGCAACCAACGCGATAAAGGGGTTGTCAATCCCTTCACGGTCACTTACGAGAGTGAGATCTGATAGAGATAGTAATATAAATATTTTTGGTATTTTTATGATATAGATTGAAAGTAAAGATTGTAAAGTAAAATAGATGGGAAACTTATATGATAGAAGATAGACCCGGGGGCCATAGGTTTCACTAGTGGCTTCTCTCAAGATAGCATAATTGTTACGGTGGGTAAACAAATTACTGTCGAGCAATTGACAGGAAAGTGCATAATTATGAGAATATTTAGGCATGATCATGTATATAGGCATCACATCCGTGACAAGTAGAATGAAACGATTCTCCATCTACTACTATTACTCCACACATCGACCGCTATCAGCATGCATCTAGAGTATTAAGTTCATAAGAACAGAGTAACGCATTAGGCAAGATGACATGATGTAGAGGGATAAACTCAAGCAATTTGATATAAACCCCATCTTTTTATCCTCGATGGCAACAATACAATACGTGCCTTACTGCCCCTGTTGTCACTGGGAAAGGACACCGCAAGATTGAACCCAAAGCTAAGCACTTCTCCCATTGCAAGAAAGATCAATCTAGTAGGCCAAACCAAACTGATAATTCGAAGAGACTTGCAAAGATAACAAATCATACATAAAAGATTTCAGAGAAGAATCAAATATTGTTCATAAATAATCTTGATCATAAACCCACGATTCATCGGATCTCGACAAACACACCGCAACAAGAATTACATCAAATAGATCTCCAAGAAGATCGAGGAGAACTTTGTATTGAGATCCAAAGAGAGAGAAGAAGCCATCTAGCTAATAACTATGGACCCGAAGGTCTGTGGTAAACTACTCACACATCATCGGAGAGGCCATGGTGTTGATGAAGAAGCCCTTCGTGACCGATTCCCCCTCCGGCAGAGCTTCGGAAAAGGCCCCAAGATGGGATCTCTTGGGTACAGAATGTTGCGGCGGTGGAAATAGGGTTTCTTGGTGCTCTTGGATGTTATTGGGGTATATGGATATATATATATATAGGAGGAAGAAGTAGGTCGGTGGAGCTGCGAGGGGCCCATGAGGGTGGGGGCGTGCCCAGGGGGGCAGGCGCGCCTCCCTGCCTCATGGCCTCCTTGCTCCTTTCTTGACGTCTACTCCAAGTCCCCTGGATCACGTTTGTTCCATAAATAACTCCCCCGAAGGTTTCATTCCGTTTGATATTCCTTTTTTGCAAAACACTGAAATAGGCAAAAAAAACAACAATTTGCACTGGACCTTGGGTTAGTAGGTTAGTCCCAAAAATAATATAAAAGTGTATAATAAAGCCCATTAAACATCCAAAACAGATAATATAATAGCATGGAACAATCAAAAATTATAGATACGTTGGAGACGTATCAAGCATCCCCAAGCTTAATTCCTGCTCGTCCTCGAGTAGGTAAATGATAAAAATAGAAATTTTGATGTGGAATGCTACCTAGCATAATTATCAATGTAATTTTCTTTATTGTGGCATGAATATTCAGATCCGAGAGATTCAAGACAAAAGTTTAATATTGACATAAAAATAATAATACTTCAAGCATACTAAATAAGCAATCATGTCTTCTCAAAATAACATGGCCAAAGAAAGTTCATCCCTACAAAATCATATAGTTTGGTCAAGCTCCATTTTCATCACACAAGAATGCTCTCATCATGCAGAACCCCGATGACAAGCCAAGCAATTGTTTCATACTTTAGTAATCTCAAACTTTTTTCAATTTTCACGCAATACATGAGCGTGAGCCATGGATATAGCACTATGGGTGGAATAGAATATAATGATGGGGGTTATGTGGAGAAGACAAAAAAGGAGAAAGTCTTACATCGACGCGGCTAATCAACGGGCTAAGGAGATGCCCATCAATTGATGTCAATGCAAGGAGTAGCGATTGCCATGCAACGGATGCACTAGAGCTATAAATGTATGAAAGCTCAACAAAAGAAACTAAGTGGGTGTGCACCCAACTTGCTTGCTCACGAAGACCTAGGGCATTTGAGGAAGCCCATTGTTGGAATATACAAGCCAAGTTCTATAATGAAAAATTCCCACTAGTATATGAAAGTGACAAAACAAGAGACTCTCTATCATAAAGATCATGGTGCTACTTTGAAGCACAAGTGTGGAAAAAAGGATAGTAGCATTGTCCCTTTTTTATTTTTTTATTTTTTGGGCCTTTCTTTTTTTTATTTGGCATTTCCCCTTTTTTATTTGGGACAATGCTCTATTAATGATGATCATCACACTTCTATTTATTTACAACTCAATGATTACAACTCGATACTAGAAAAAAATATGACTCTATATGAATTCCTCCGGCGGTGTACTAGGAAGGGCAATGAATAAAGAGTGACATGTATAAAAAATTATGCATGGTGGCTTTGCCAAAAATACGATGTCAACTACATGATCATGCAAGGCAATATGACAATGATGAAGCGTGTCATAAATGAAACGGTGGAAAGTTGCATGGCAATATATCTCGGAATGGCTATGGAAATGCCATAATAGGTAGGTATGGTGGCTATTTTGAGGAAGGTATAAGGAGGTTTATGTGTGATAGAGCATATCATATCACAGGGTTTGGATGCACCGGCGAAGTTTGCACCAACTCTCAAGGTGAGAAAGGGCAATGCACGGTACCGAAGAGGCTAGCAATGATGGAAAGGTGAGAGTGCGTATAATCCATGGACTCGACATTAGTCATAAAGAACTCACATACTTATTGCAAAAATCTACAAGTCATCAAAAACCAAGCATTACGCGCATGCTCCTAGGGGGATAGATTGGTAGGAAAAGACCATCGCTCGTCCCTAACCGCCACTCATAAGGAAGACAATCAAAGAACACCTCATGTTTCAAATTTGTTACACAACGGTTACCATACGTGCATGCTACGGGACTTGCAATCCTCAACACAAGTATTTCTCAAATTCACAACTACTCAACTAGCACAACTCTAATATCACCATCTTTATATCTCAAAACAATTGTCAAGTATCAAACTTCTCATAGTATTCAATGCACCTTTTTTATGAAAGTTTTTATTATACCAATCTTGGATGCCTATCATATTAGGACCAATTTTATAGCCAAAGCAAATTACCATGTTGTTCTAAAGGACTCTCAAAATAATATAAGTGAAGCATGAGAGACCAATAATTTCTCTAAAATAAAACCACCACCGTGCTCTAAAAGATATAAGTGAAGCACTAGAGCAAAATTATCTAGCTCAAAAGATATAAGTGAAGCACATAGAGTATTCTAATAAATTCTGATTCATGTGTGTCTCTCCCAAAAGGTGTGTACAACAAGGATGATTGTAGTAAACTAAAAAGCAAAGACTCAAATCATACAAGATGCTCCAAGCAAAACACATATCATGTGGTGAATAAAAATATAGCCTCAAGTAAAGTTACCGATGGACGAAGACGAAAGATGGGATGTGAAAGTGCAACTATCCCTGGGCGGTTTTGGTAATTTCTAACAACATATAGCTCATTGAGCTAATACTATTTCAAGATAAATATTTCAGGAAAGATCAATGATTGGCATGGCATGGATTAGAAATGTGGACCCCTCAAAATGCTAAGGACAAAAGATTGGCTCAAGCTCAAGCTCAAGACTACATTTTACCGTTTAGTGATCCAAGATCACATTGAGTCCATAGGAAAAGCCAATACTATTAAAAGGGTGCAAGGTGTTGCTGCTTAATGGGTTACTTGCTCGAAATGCTTAGTGATATGCTCCAAAACCCTCAACCACTTTCTCATATCCACATATCTCCCAAACCGGTCGTGCAAGTGAAAGGAAATAATGACGATATATGATGGACTGAATGTGATGAGAGAAGCTGGTATGAACTCGACCTATCTTGTTTTTGTAAGTATGATTAGTTCATCGTTCCTGATTCAGCCTATTATGAATGAAACATGTTTGCAATGACAACTAGAGATTATAGTTGCCCATGCCATGCTTAATTAGCTAGGAGTTTATAATAGTTTACCTTGCGTGCCAACATGTTATTAAAGTAGTTGTGATGTGGTATGATAGGGTGGTATCCTCCTTTGAACGATTCGAGCGGCTTGACTTGGCACATGTTCATGCATGTAGTTGAAACAAAATCAACATAGCCTCCACGATATTTATGTTCATTGTGAATTATATCCTACTCATGCTTGCACTCAGTGTTGGTTAATTTTAATGCATGTTCATGACTATTGTCGCTCTCTAGTTGGTCGCTTCCCAGTCTTTTTCTAGCCTTCACTTGTACTAAGCGGGGATACTGCTTGTGCATCCACTTCCATAAACCCCAAAGTTATTCCATATGAGTCCACCATACCTTCCTATAAGCGGTATCTACCTGCTGTTCCAAGAAAATTTTTATGTGCCAAACTCTAAACCTTCAAATGAAATTCTGATTTGTATGCTCGAATAGCTCATGTATCAACTAGGGTTGTATATATCTTCCATGCTAGGTGGGTTATTCTCAAGATGAGTGGACTCCGCTCATCATTCACGAGAAAATGGCTGGTAACCGGGATGCCCAGTCCCATGCTTAAATTAAAATAATTGCAAACAAAACTCCCCCAGGATTGTTGTTAGTTGGAGGCACTCGTTGTTTCGGACAAGCCATGGATTGATGTTTGTTGGTGGTGGGGGAGTATAAACTTTACCATTCTGTTTGGGAACCGCCTATAATGTGTTTAGCATGGAAGATATCGAGATCTCTTTGTTGTTATGTTGACAATGAAAGTATACCACTCAAAATATTATACATCTCTATTTCAAAACTCGAGCTCTGGCACCTCTACAAATCCCTGCTTCCCTCTGTGAAGGGCCTATCTATTTACTTTTATGTTGATTCATCGTCCTCTTATTAAAAAGCACCAGTTGGAGAGCACCATTGTCATGTGCATGCATTGCTATTAATTTACATTGAGTATGACTGGAACTCTTTTACCACGAATTACAATGTCTAGTCAGTCCTTGATCTTCATAGGTGCTCTGCATTTATGTTTTGCGGTCTCAGAAAGGGCTAGTGAGATACCATCTTGTTATATCATATTATAATTGTTTTGAGAAAGTGTTGTCATCCGAGATTTGTTATTATTGCTCGCTAGTTGATTATGCCATTGATATGAGTAAACATGAGACCTAATGTTACTAGCACATATGCCCGTGCGTTGTAACGGGGAAAATTGATGTTTTGCACAAGTATAATGTCCCACAGCATCGGATTCATTATGAAGAACATGTTGCAACGCAACATCATCCTTCTACAAAATAAACATAAAAAATACATCGCAATTTAGTCGTGTTCATATTTTCTTTGCGGGGCGTAATGTCCCACTGATTTCATTTAAATACAATCCTTTTTAATGGCATTTAAGTATGATCCTTTCATTAATTACCATGAAGTCCTCACTCGTTTTAGTCGGGAATCAAATCCTTCCTTTTCTAATTTAGTAGCCCCAACACATTAAGGCCTATAGATCCTTTCTTTTAATTATCCTACCTTTTTACCTCAAATCCTTCATGTAGAATTTATTAAGACAACAATCTTTCTAATAGTTGTTATTCACCGATTTACCCATAATCCTTTCTTTATTAGCCACATTTCGTTCAAATATTATATTTTTAGCCCACAATCTTCCTTTATAGCTCATTCACTTAATTAGCTCTCCCTAAACCATGAGCTTGGACCTCACCCTTCCCCATTCTACATGAACGAGGGCGATTTGTGTGAACCCCGGGCCTCTACACCTCGCCGTTGCCGAAATCGGCGGGCTCCCTCGCCCTCCGTCGGACGCTCCGGCGATGGGAGGACGGGGGAGGCCTGATTGCAGCATGTACATAGGTGTAGGAGTGCCTAGGAGCCAGCGGTGGCGTCGTCGAGGTGACGGTGCGACCTGGATTGGTTTTTGCAGGTTTTGGTTCTCCCCTTCGACGGCGAAGTTTCGGGGGACTCCGCGGTGGACAGCTCCTTTCTCGTGCTTCGGCTGCTCGGTGGAAGAGTCGTGCACGGTTCCCCTGCCGGAGATCGAGGGATGGCGATTCCGGGGTTAAAGATCTGGAGAAGGAAGGCGATGTTGAGCGGTGCACGACGACGACGGCCAATGGGTTGTAGGTCCTGAGGACCGTTTGATCGGAGGACTTCCCGTTATGCCCCGGGGCTGCTCGATCCAAGGGCGTTAGCGAGCAGCGGCGAACGCGCGTGTCACCGGCTCGTCCACGCGCGGCGTAGTCGGGTCGCAGAGGGGCTTGGTTGTAATTTCCTTTTCTATGTGGAACCTTTCAGTAATTTGGTTGTTTTAATATCAACTCTTTTCTCGCAAAAATAAAAATGATGGATGCCACTCGTATATTTAGAGTGAGTTGGGATTTAGTAAATATGAAGGTGCATAAGTCTTTGGTTGTTACGTCTAAGAGATAGACAGGGCCTTGTGTTTCAATTCCCAAATGTTTTGATTTATTTTTGACCCACGCGTCTCTCTATGAAGCCCATAAAAGACCCATCAAACATACAAGTAACTAGGCCCAGATCGCTTAACCGTGTGTAAACCAAACGTAAAGACTATAACCAAACCAAGAAGAATACCTATTCCCTTTAATAGTAGGTATAGATTGTGAATACGGTTGGTTCATAATCTTTGCTGAAAACTTGAATGCTGGCTTTACATATTTACAACAACAAGATCAAACAGAGTTTGTAAAAGTTTTTCTTTATCACTTTCAGTTTGTCAACTGAATTGCTTGAGGACAAGCAAAGGTTTAAGCTTGGGGGAGTTGATACGTCTCCATCATATCTACTTCTCCAAACACTGTTGACCTTGTTTTGGACTCTAACTTGCATGATTTGAATGGAACTAACCCGGACTGACGTTGTTTTCAGCAGAATTGCCATGGTGTTATTTTTGTGCAGAAATAAAAGTTCTTGGAATGACCTGAAAATCAATGGAGACACGTTTTGGAATAAATAAAAAATATTGGCGAAAGAATCAACACCAGGGGGCCCACACCCTGTCCATGAGGGTGCAGGGCACCCCCCACCCCTGGGGCGCGCCCCTACCTCGTGGGCCCCGTGAGGCTCCACCGACGTCAACTCCAACTCTATATATTCACGTTCTAGGAGAGAAAAATCAGGAAGAAGGATTCATCATGTTTTACGATACGGAGCTGCCGCCAAGCCCTAATCTCTCTCAGGAGGGCTGGTCTGGAGTCCAGTCGGGGCTCCGGAGAGGGGAATCCATCGCCATCGTCATCATCAACCTTACTCCATCATCAATTTCATGATTCTCACCGCCGTGCATGAGTAATTCCATCGTAGGCTTGCTGGACGGTGATGGGTTGGATGAGATTTAGCATGTAATCGAGTTAGTTTTGTTAGGGTTTGATCCATAGTATCCATTATGTTCTGAGATTGATGTTGTTACTAGGGCCCGAGTGTCATGATTTCAGATCTGAACCTATTATGTTTTCATGAATATATGTGAGTTCTTGATCCTATTTTGCAAGTCAATAGTCACCTACTATGTGTTATGATCCGGTAACCCCGAAGTGACAATAATCGGGACCACTCCCGGTGATGACTGTAGTTTGAGGAGTTCATGTATTCACTAAGTGTTAATACTTCAGTACGGTACTCTATTAAAAGGAGGCCTTAGTATCCCTTAGTTTCTAATAGGACCCCGCTGCCACGGGAGGGTAGGACAAAAGATGTCATGCAAGTTCTTTTCCATAAGCACATATGACTATATTCAGAATACATGCCTACATTACATTGATGAACTGGAGCTAGTTCTGTGTCACCCTATGTTATAACTGTTACATGAGGAATCGCATCCGACATAATTATCCATCACTGATCCATTGCCTACGAGCTTTTCACATATTGATCTTTGCTTAGTTACTTTTCCGTTGCCACTGTTACAATCACTACAAAAACTACTACTGTTACTTTTGCCATCGTTACTGTTACTTCCATATTACATTGCTACTAAATACTTTGCTATAGATATTAAGTCTTTCAGGTGCGGTTGAACTGACAACTCAACTTTTAATACTTGAGAATATTCTTTGGCTCCCCTTGTGTCGAATCAATAAATTTGGGTTGAATACTCTACCCTCGAAAATTGTTGCGATCCCCTATACTTGTGGGTTACCAATTGTGTTGTCACCTTTCTCACTGGTTCCACTTCCGGCCACTTTGTGAACTTGTCGATTGCGACGTACAAGTACTCAAAGCCCCTGACAGCACGGGGAAAGGGGCCCAGTATGTCGAGCCCCCAGACCGAAAAAGGCCAGGAAAGAGGGATTGTTTGAAGGGCTTGGGCTGGCTGATGAAGCTTCTTTGAATGGAACTCGCACGCTTCACACTTAGTTACTAGGGCAATTGCATCCTGGAGAGCGGTGGGCCAAAAGAAACCTTGCCAGAACGCTTTGCCGACAAGGGCTCTTGACCCTATGTGAGAGCCACACATGCCTCCATGTATCTCTGCCAACAGCTTCAGTTCGTCCTCCTGAGGAATGCACTTCAGTTTCACGCTGCTCGATCTCCTTCTGTATAGGGCATCATCCACAAACTGGTACATGCTGGACCGGCGGGCTACATTCTCTGCCTCTTCCTGTTCCTTGGGGAGCTCCCCTGTTTGGAGGAAACGGATGGTGCACTGCGCTCATGCCGGAGCCTGGGGCTCGACAACAAGGACTAAAGGCTCATCTTCGGCCATAGGGGTACATGCTCCTACGGTCAGGGCTTGAGGCCATGCCGGGGGTTGCTGCTCCCCGGCGAGATTGGGGCACCCGGCAACGTCCTTGCCGGTGGCTCCTGGGAGCTCAGCGGGAAAGTACTTGCCGGGGCCTGCATTCCTTCGCTTGTTTTGTCCTGCTGATGGCTCAACGGATGGCTGGGTCAATTGAAGCACAAAGGTACCTAGTTCCACAGGCAACTTGAGGGCAGCGCGTTTCGACAAGTCATCGGCAATGCTGTTCTTCGCTCGGGGAACATGCTCTGCTTGCAGACAGTCAAAACGCTCTTCCAACTTCCTCACCTCATCCACATAAGCCTCCATCAATGGGCGCTGGTAATCCTTGTTGACTTTCTTGACAACGAGCTGCGAATCACCTTTGATGACCAGCTTCCTGATTCCGAGGTCTGCCACGATCCTGAAACCGGCAAGCAATCCCTCGTACTCTGCCGTGTTGTTCGTTGACTTTTCCCAGGGAAAGTGCATCTGGACTATGTACTTGAGGAGCTCTCCGGTGGGTGCGACGAGCAGCACGCCGGCACCAGCACCTTGCAGTGAGAAAGCTCCATCAAAGTACATGATCCAATCACGACTCGTCTCCTTGCCGGGAAGGGCGGTCTCTCAAACTTCTTCGTCTGGCGTTGAGGTCCATTCCACTATGAACTCTGCCAGGGCTCGGCTCTTGATCGTTGAAGTGCTTTCAAATTTGAGGCCGAAGCTTGACAGTTCCAATGCCCACTCCACAATCCTCCCAGTGGCATCCGGATTGTGCAAGATTCGTTGCAAAGGGAGGCGGGTGACGACGGTGATCTCATGCGCTTGGAAATAGTGACGCGGCTTTCTTGAGGCCATAAGAAGGCTGAAAAGTAGCTTCTGCATGCCAGAATATCTTGATCTAGCCCCCTGCAAGAGGGAACTGACAAAATAAACCGGGTGCTGCACCACCTTCTTCTTCTGTTCGACTTCGCCCGCTTGCACGGACTCCGTCTTGCCGAAACCAGGCTCTGTCGGGGGTCTGCCTTGCCGGCATCAGGCCCTGCTGGGGAGAGCTCTGGCTCATCATCCGACGGCTCTGCTTCTGCCGCTGCTTGATACGTCTCCGTCGTATATATAATTTTTGATTGTTCCATGCCAATATTCTACAACTTTCTATTTCTGGCAACTTTTTATACTATTTTTGGGACTAACATATTGATCCAGTGCCCAGTGCCAGTTCCTGTTTGTTGCATGTTTTTTGTTTCGCAGAAAATCCATATCAAACGGAGTCCAAAAGGAACAAAAACGGACGGAGAATATTTTTGGAATATTTGTGAAATATGGGAAGAAGAATCAACGCGAGAAGGTGCCCGAGGGGGCCACGAGGCAGGGGGCGCGCCTGCCCCCCTGGGCGCGCCCCTGACCCTCGTGGGGCCCTCGTAAGGCGGTTGCTGCTCTTCTTTGGCCGCAAGAAAGCTAATTTTCAGAGAAAAATCTGGGTGAAGGTTTCAATCCAATTGGAGTTACGGATCTCCGGATATATAAGAAACGGTGAAAGGGCAGAATACCAGAGCACAGAAACAGAGAGAGACAGAGAGACAGCTCCAATCTCGGAGGGGCTCTCGCCCCTCCGCCGCCATGGGGGCCATGGACCAGAGGGGAAACCCTTCTCCCATCTAGGTAGAAGGTCAAGGAAGAAGAAGAAGAAGAAGAAGAAGAATAAGAAGAAGGGGGCTCTCTCCCCCTCTCTCCCGGTGGCGGCGGAACGCCGCCGGGGCCATCACCGTGTGACGGCGATCTACACCAACACCTCCGTCATCTTCACCAACATCTTCATCACCTTCCCCCATCTTTCTACAGCGGTCCACTCTCCCGCAACCCACTGTACCCTCTACTTGAACATGGTGCTTTATGCTTCATATTATTATCCAATGATGTGTTGCCATCCTATGATGTCTGAGTAGATTTTCGTTGTCCTATCAGTAATTGGTGAATTGCTATGATTGGTTTAATTTGCTCGTGGTTATGTTGTTGTCCTTTGGTGCCCATCATATGAGCGCACGCGTGGATCACACCATAGGGTTAGTTGTATGTTGATAGGACTATGTATTTGTAACACCCACGATGCGGCTATATCTCCCACGTGTCGGAGCACGACTTAGAGGCATAACCGCATAGTAGGCACGTCGCAAGAGGGGTAATCTTTACACATCACATGTACTAAATAAGAAGGGATAAAGAGTTGGCTTACAATCACCACTTCACACAATACATAAATATAGCATTACATCATCCAGAATACAATCAAGGTCCGACTACGGAACCAAATAAAGAAAGACAACCCCTAATGCAAAAGACCCTTGATCGCCCCGACTGGGCTCCTCTACTGATCGAAAGGAAATAGAACAACACAACGAACATGATCTTCATCGAGCTCCCACTTGAGCTCAGCTGCGTCATCTGCGCTGGTATCAACGGCACCTGCAACTGGTTTTGGAAGTATCTGTGAGCCATGAAGACTCAGCAATCTCACACCCGCAAGATCAAGACTATTTAAGCTTATGGGTAGGAGAGGGGTAATGAGGTGGAGCTGCAGCAAGCACTAGCATATATGGTGGCTAACATACGCAAATGAGAGCGAGAAGAGAAGCAAAGCAACGGTCGTGAAACTAGAAGTGATCAAGAAGTGATCCTGAAAGCTACTTACGTTCAAGCATAACACAAGAACCGTGTTCACTCCCCGGACTCCGCTGAGAAGAGACCATCACGGCTAGACACGCGGTTGATGCATTTTAATTAAGGTAAGTGTCAAGTTCTCTACAACCGTACATTAACAAATTCCCATCTGCCCATAACCGCGGGCACGGCTTTCAAAAGTTCAAACCCTGTAGGGGTGTCCCAACTTAGCCCATCACAAGCTCTCACGGTCAACGAAGGATATTCCTTCTCCCAGGAAGACCCGATCAGACTCGGAATCCCGGTTACAAGACAATTCGACAATGGTAAAACAAGACCAGCAAAGCCGCCCGATGCGCTGACATCCCGATAGGAGCTGCACATATCTCGTTCTCAGGGCAACACCGGATAGGTCAAGCTATGAGTAAAACCAGCCCTCGAGTTTCCCCGAGGTGGACCCGTAGGCTGCCCGGTATGGACCAACACTTAGACAAGCACTGGCCCAGTGGGTTAAAATAAAGATGACCCTTGAGAGCGCGACTCCCAAGGGAAAAGTAGGTGGTGGTGAGGCAAATGGTAAAACCAAGGTTGGGCCTTGCTGGAGGAGTTTTATTCAAAGCGAACTATCAAGGGGTCCCCATAACACCCCAACCATGTAAGGAACGCAAAATCAAGGAACATAACACCGGTGTGACGGAAAATAGGGCGGCAAGAGTGGAACAAAACACCAGGCATAAGGCCGAGCCTTCCACCCTTTACCAAGTATATAGGTGCATTAATTAAATAAGAGGTAATTATGATATCCCAACAATATCCATGTTCCAACATGGAACAAACTTCAACTTCACCTACAACTAGCAACGCTATAAGAGGGGTTGAGCAAAAGCGGTAACATAGCCAAACAACGGTTTGCTAGGAAGGTGGGTTAGAGGCTTGACATGGCAATATGGGAGGCATGACATAGCAAGTGGTAGGTATCGTGGCATAGCAATAGAGCGAGCAACTAGCAAGCAAAGATAGAAGTGATTTCAAGGGTATGGTCATCTTGCCTGAGATCCCGCAAGGAAGAAGAACGAGTCCATGAAGAAGACAAACGGACGTAGTCGAACAGATCCTCGCAAACACGACGTTATCGGAACCAACCCGAAGAAGCAACACCGGAAAGAAGCACACAACATAGTAAACAACCAACACATGAACATGGCATGATGCACAATCAAGTATGATGCATGTTCGGTTTAATGATACATGGCATGGCAAAGTGCACAAACAATCCTACAAATTAAGTGGACCTCAATATGCAACTCTGTTGCATATTGACGAAACTCCACAACCAAGTTATGTAGTTCGATCTCATTTAAGTACCCAACAATATTAAATGTTGATTAACATGGCAAGAGGTGAAGCAAATGAAAACTACCTATCTAGGCAAGTTTAAATGAGGCCGGAACAACAAACAACAATTCCGGTAAATCCCCATATGCATTTAGCAATTTAATGCAAACAACAATTTTAAACATTTTAATTGTTGTTATCATGATGCAGATGACATGTTCAAGTGTTATGCAAAATTTATGAAAATGTTGATAAGAGCATTTTATGAAGCATTTGTCACCGTGGTGGAAAGAAAAGGGGTGCCACGGCAACGTTCCGGTTCCGGTAACTCGATTGAGATACCGATGCAAAGGAGAAGTGTGCGGATGCGTGCAAAAGATGGTGGGGCGCTCCCGGATACCGGGTGTCCCATGAGTCGATGGCATGGAAGCGGGAGACACTATGGACATGGTGTAGACAAAGGGTGCAACTCATACATCACGCAACATTTGTCCATGGCGATCGTCTCAACACTATACATTTGAAGCGTGCGTTTTCAGGGCGGAACAAGTTTGACGGGATGTAGTTGTTCTCGTGAAGGTAGTCGTTCATGTTCATAGTGGAAGTAATCGTTCACGTTCGTAGTGGAAGTAGCGGTTCACGCAACGGTAGTTGAACTTGACGTTCGCGTTACACGGGTCTTCGGCGATGGTCGTCGTACATGGTCCGGAGTGGTACTTGCATCTTCGGACTTGTCGGTCTCGATTCTTGCGACGGTAGTGGTATACGTTTCGTTTTCGGAGAGGTACTTAACGAATCCAACGTCCTCGGGGCGACGGTAGTTGTACACGGTCCACGAGACGTCGATTGTTCGGGGTCCGACTTACGGGTCTTGCCGACATGAGGGGTACTTGGCGTTTTTGTGTAGACGAACTTGGCGCATCCGAAGGGTCATCGAGTACTGGTTTTTGGTGAAGTCCGGGTCTTCGGTGTTGTGGTACTTGGCGTCCATGTAGTTGATCTTTCCGGTCTGGATGGTCCGGAACGAAGCAACACAAGGACCTCGGTGGGCATCAGCAAGGAGGCGATGGCAGAGCAGCGGTTCTCAGTGGCCGGCGTCACCAGATCTCGCGGAAGGGAGGTTGATGCCTCGGGAGCTCGCGGGATCGAAGGTCATCGGCGCTGGAGTTGCTGCTGCTGTTCGAGGCGAAGCAGGGCGCAGACGCGGATGAGGGCTTGAGGCGGCTGGCTCCAGGATGCAGGGCATGGAGGGAGGGGTTGATCCGGCCGCTGGACGGCGTCTCCGGTGAGAACCGAGTCGAGGCAGGGGCATACCCAGGCGGCGGGGATGGACGTCGCCGGAGAGGTCCGGCGACCGGGTAACGGGGGCGTTGTGGCGATGATGAGGATCGAGCGCAGTGGCGCTGGTCGCCGGCATCAGGCCGCGTGGCCCGCAGGCAAGCAGCGAGGGCGAGGAGACGCAGGAGGCGGGGTTCCGGTGGCTTTGGTCACCAGCGAGGGCTGGAGCAACGGGAGGCCACAGGGCTTGCCGGGGCTCGCTGCTGGTGCCCCAACGAGCACAGGAGCAGGGCACCACAGGAGGAGGTCGGTCCTGGCCACGAGGATCGTCGCGAGGAAGAGAGCAGGAGGATGGAGAGATGGGGATCGGGCGGAGCTGAGTGAGGGGGGTCAGGACGAAGGGACTGAGGAGGAGAGATGACAGCGCTCGGGAGGGAGATGGGGATCGAGCAGGAGGCTCTCCCCTGGCGCTAGGGTTAGCGAGGGAGAGAGGCTGGGCTGGCCTTTGGTCGCCTGGAGGCCCAGCTTGACCTTGGGCCACTTCGGTGGGAAGGGAAAAGCCAGGAGGCCTGCTTGGCTGGCCAAAAGAAATAAAAAGGTTTTCTTTTCCATATTTCAGAAAAATAAAAGAGCCAAGGAATTTATTTGGAGGTTCAAATAAACCTGAAGTTAACTAAAATGGTATGTGACTACTTTGACATAATTTCAAAACTCCACAACTAGACTTGAAGCAAGGGGAGAGGATGGAGGATTTAAATAATTTAGAGACGAGAGGAGTTTCAAATGCAAGTGTGTTAGCGGTAAATCCAAATAATTGGAATATTTACTATAGCTCTCTAAATATCGAGAGGATATGTTATATAGAGAAATCACCATGTGAGTTCCCTCAATTTAAATAGATCAAAAGATCTATGCAATTTATTTAGTTGAGTTAAAAAAATGACATGATGACATGATGCAATGATGAATGCAACAAACCAACAACTCACACGACGAAACTCGGAAAAAACATGGAACGCGTCTGAAACTCCGGTCTTGGGGCGTCACAACACTCCACCACTACGAGAGGATCTCGTCCCGAGATCTAGGATGGCACCGGGGAAAACGGAAGATGAAGGGAAAAAGGTAAAACTAAGTTGCTTCTTCGACAAATGAGTGAAACCAAAGGAACCTTGAGAGGTTGAACAAATTGAAAGAAATAAAACAACGAAGATGAACGAATTTGAAAACACTCCGTTAGAAAAGAGGAACAAGGAACATTACTAGAACCTTGTAGGTTGAAAGACATAAGAAAAGGGTTGCAATGGACAAGAAGTACATGCAAGCACTCTGGTAGAACGAGATGTACAAGGAATGATAAGGATCAAATACGACAAGACTCTGGTTGGAAATGGAAGGTATAGAATATGAGCTTGGCAAAAAGGAGGGCACTTGGATGAGACTCCGGTTAGAAGAGGAATGATAGACACAACACTCTGGTTAAAAAAAGATAGAGAAGGAATAAGAATGATATCATTTGGACAACACTCTGACTGTAATTGGAAGGAATTGAACAAGATCTTGACAAAACAAGATGATGGGTCGAAGAGAGCAACATCACAATGCCTCCGGAACAAATGATGGAATGGAATCAAAAGAACGGAGGAGAAAACCACATCTTCTACCTTAAATGAGCTTGGAAAAAACATCTTTAGGAGAAGGGTCGAACGGAGTTGTTGGAAAACCAACAGCGAAAAAAAAGAGTAAGCTTGTAGTGGGCTTATGGAGAACATCTCAAAACTATGAGGTGAAATACTACCACTAACGGAAACAATAGATTGGATTGATGTCAACAAGGAGACGAGAAACTTATCTCACTGGTAGGATAAATGAATAACTTGGATCATTTATAAGCACCATAAATAGAAACAATCCTTAGGAGAAGCTTTAGGTGAAATATAACCCAAGATAATTCGAAAGAAGAGGTTGATGGGTTTAAATATCTCATTCTTGTGAATGAAGAATGATATATTACCACCTCAAAAGATAAGGGAGAACAATTGCACTCCGGATTGCAAGATGAAGAAAACTTGAGCTCCTCTGAAAAGAATCTCAACAAACACTTCGAGAAGGAATTAAATCCTTGATGAACCATCATGTAGAGCCTCCCTGAAGAGCTCCGGTAAGAAAAAATGAACAACTGAAATCAAGAATTTGATGAGCCTCCGGAATAAGGAATTAATCGCTTGGATGAAACAAGAATAAGAATTATGTTGTGCTTATCCTTCATCAATTAAATTGATGACAAACGACGGATTTGGCATACTGCTTATTCTCGTTGAAAGGATTAAGAGAGATATAGCGTAAACTTGGGAAGCTCTTCAACGAACCCTCGGTAGAATTGAAACAATGAATAAATTGATATGATAAACGAAGGAAGAAGAATCTTGGAAGAACCATAGTAAGAATTGAAAATGAACGAAAAGATAAAGGAACACTGGGAAGAATTAGAAAATGGGGGAAGATACTTGAGAGAATTTAGATGCAAGTAAACAAAGAGATCATGAACTGATTAGAGTATATTTGAACGATGCACCGGTAAGATTTGTAGAACGAGAGCTGAAGGCTGGAATGAATAAATCTTCTGAAATGATAGCCTCCGGAGAATCAAACTGAAAAGACTCCTGAAATGCTCCGAATGGTTGAAAAGAATTCTCACAATCGAGAACAATTATGAGAGTATGGCAAAAAGCTAGAATCCCGAATCTTTGAGAGAAACGGATAAGATTTGGAGGAAAAACTCTTCTTCGGTCTTCAAATGTTGAGAATGACGATGAGAAACAACACCACGAATTGTTGAGATACTCCGGAATGAAAATTAGAAAGGTTGAGCCAGCGATGAAAAGAATTTGAAAGATCTTGGAGAAGGCATTTGACTGATGATAATTCATTCTTACGTCAAACTTTGAAAGATTTGAGAATAGCTCCGGTAAAATTAGAAGAGTCAGGTAAGATCTTGGGAAAAGACCTGTGGGTTAGGGCCCACTCAAGAAAAACACTGTTGAAATGATTTTGAAGAGAGATTGCACCGGTTGAATTAAATGGCTTGAATGAGATAACAACCTCGAAATAACTTGAACGGATCGGGAATGGAAACGTGAATCTTCTGAGATATCTTCAGCACTCCAGAACAAATGAATGGCGAGAAGTGGATGATCAGGAGGTGCACCGGCATGAGAAAGCATTTGAACTGAGGAAATGATATGATCGACAAAGCTTGAATTGAATCCACCGGAGAAGAAAAAGAATGAAGAATGATGAACTTGTAGAGCATCTTCATGAGAATCACCGGGTAAGAACTTTGATTGAAAAGAATGAAGAGGCTTCACATCAATAAGATGGGTACTTGATTAAGATATCTGAGTCCAAAAAAAAAAAGGGGGGGGGGGGGGGGTAAAACAAAGAAAACTTGGGGACGGATGGGACAAATAACGTTGAGCAAACTTTGAGTTGATCTTTGAGGATGTTGAAAATGATCGGATCCACTTGAAGAGAAAACACGCCGGTTGAGAAGAAATTGAGATGACAAACTCAATGATCAAGAAGGATTTGTATTCACAAAGGAATATGAGAACACCGCTTAGGAAAGGTATGGAATCAACGTTTGACATTGAAGCAACTAGAATACCACATCTGAAAACAAAAACAAAGGATTGGCTTGCAGAATAAGCCGGAACAAACATATGATAGAGACTTCGTCTGAAGTTTTTGTGGTGGGGCCCACGGGCTCGATCGTACAGCACCATCATGTACAAGGCAGTGCACATGACATACGAAGCGTCCCCGAGTCAGCATAGCCAAGGACTCTTTAAGACACAATGAGAACACTGTAAAACCAACCATGGATAGGCGGACCACTAGACGTCGAACCCCAATCACATATCATGCATCTGTCAGAAAGATATCCTAGGAGCTACTTGAATTCCCACTTATAAACTCCCGAAACTTTCTGGTTATGCAATCAGGTGTTGGGGATACAGGGGAAGCATAATATCTCACCCAAAACTAGCAAATCCTACATCCAGCTGTATCCATCCTTCAACACATAACCAAGAAACCTTCGGAAATTGTTTACCTCAACCTTCGAAAAGCATCCGTTATATGAGTTATGGCAATACTCCCGAACTCTTGCCCCAGTACTGGGTGACATCGAGGTTATCTCACCAACAACTGCATAAAAGAGATTTTCGATGTCGGCGAACTCAGGCATTCCAGAACTGCAACGATAAAATTGTGACGACAACACCTTGGAGCTCAACTCCTCGGGACACTACCACAACCCCTAAATGTCAGGAGGCACCAAGAACAATGTTCTCGTCACAAAACCATCGGAACGATTCCAAGATACCCGCGTGATCCTAAAAAAAATTCATGAAATTTGAGGAGACAATAGTCAAAACTCTACGTCAGGAGGCCTCACCAGAGCGACAAAGGGACTGAGGATTAAAAAGAATCCTACTCTCCGATATATATAATCCTATAAGACTCAAAACTTTTACTTTCTAGACTCAACAACGCCAGCGATTCGATCAAGCAGGGGGCTCCTAAGTCGGAGAAGGCTCTGATTACCAACTTGTAACACCCACGATGCGGCTATATCTCCCACGTGTCGGAGCACGACTTAGAGGCATAACCGCATAGTAGGCATGTCACAAGAGGGGTAATCTTTACACATCCCATGTACTGAATAAGAAGGGATAAAGAGTTGGCTTACAATCGCCACTTCACACAATACATAAATATAGCATTACATCATCCAGAATACAATCAAGGTCTGACTACGGAACCAAATAAAGAAAGACAACCCCTAATGCAAAAGATCCCCGATCGCCCCGATTGGGCTCCTCTACTGATCGAAAGGAAACGGAACAACACAACAAACACGATCTTCATCGAGCTCCCACTTGAGCTCAGCTGCGTCATCTGCACTGGTATCAACGGCACATGCAACTGGTTTTGGAAGTATCTGTGAGCCACGAAGACTCGGCAATCTCACACCCGCGAGATCAAGACTATTTCAGCTTATGGGTAGGAGAGGGGTAATGAGGTGGAGCTACAGCAAGCACTAGCATATATGGTGGCTAGCATACGCAAATGAGAGCGAGAAGAGAAGCAAAGCAACAGTCATGAAACTAGAAGTGATCCTGAAAGCTACTTACATTCAATCATAACACAAGAACCGTGTTCACTTCCCGAACTCCGCCGAGAAGAGACCATCACAGCTACACACGTGGTTGATGCATTTTAATTAAGTTAAGTGTCAAGTTCTCTACAACCGGACATTAACAAATTCCCATCTACCCATAACCGCGGGCACGGCTTTCGAAAGTTCAAACCCTATAGGGGTGTCCCAACTTAGCCCATCACAAGCTCTCATGGTCAACGAAGGATATTCCTTCTCCCGGGAAGACCCGATCAGACTCGGAATCCCGGTAACAAGACAATTCAACAATGGTAAAACAAAACCAGCAAAGCCGCCCGATGCGCCGACATCCCGATAGGAGTTGCACATATCTCGTTCTCAGGGCAACACTGGATAAGTCAAGCTACGAGTAAAACCAGCCCTCGAGTTTCCCCAAGGTGGCCCCGTAGGCTGCCCGGTTTGGACCAACACTTAGACAAGCACTGGCCCGGTAGGTTAAAATAAAGATGACCCTCGAGAGCGCAACTCCCAAGGGAAAAGTAGGTGGTGGTGAGGCAAATGGTAAAACCAAGGTTGGGCCTTGCTGGAGGAGTTTTATTCAAAGCGAACTGTCAAGGGGTCGCCATAACACCCAACCGTGTAAGGAACACAAAATCAAGGAACATAACACCGGTATGACGGAAACTAGGGTGGCAAGAGTGGAACAAAACACCAGGCATAAGGCCGAGCCTTCCACCCTTTACCAAGTATATAGATGCATTAATTAAATAAGGGGTAATTATGATATCCCAACAATATCCATGTTCCAACATGGAACAAACTTCAACTTCACCTGCAACTAGCAACGCTATAAGAGGGGCTGAGCAAAAGCGGTAACATAGCCAAACAACGGTGTGCTAGGAAGGTGGGTTAGAGGCTTGACATGGCAATATGGGAGGCATGACATAGCAAGTGGTAGGTATCGCGGCATAGTGTAACATCCCAAAATTCTAAATTTTGGAATGTTATAACAAATAGATAGATTTGAATGATTGTTTGATTGATTGACATGAGTGAATTCGAAACTTTTGAAAGTTAAATGAGAGGGAATAAAAGGACTTTCCCAAACTTTCATATTTGCTTTCTGATCTCCATGGATTCAAATTCTTTTCAAATACAAAACCCTTGAGCGAAGATGATATGACTTCTTCCATTTAAAATTTAATGAAAGGGTATTTGAAAATAATTGAATTTCATTTGGAAATATTTCAATTCAGAAACTTTAAGCAACTCAATGATTTTCACGAGAGGAGATAAAATGACTTCTTCAAATTATGAAATATGAGTTGGGAGTTTCAAAGGATCGATTTCAAGTCCTTTTGGAATTAATTTCCAATTTGGATTTATTTGAGTTTTATTCAAATTATTTTTCTCCAAAAATAAAATATATGGAAATTAGGGTAACATGATTCCCTACAATAGAAAATTGGAGAAAAATTAATTTGGAATCATTTTGGTATTTTTAAAATGACTTTTGTTGCATTTTAATAGACCAGTAGCACTCTTTGATTTATCTGAATTTGTGTGGATTTTATTTGAAGTTATAAAAATGTCCATGTTGTAGAAAATCTTTTTCTGAAAATTTTGATATATTATATGCCTATATAATATATATATATATTTCTATTTGTTTTATCCCTCTTTGTTTGTTTGGAAAAAAAACACTCCCTCGCCGACTGGGCCGGCCCAGCCAACCGGGCCAGGCCAAAGCCCAGCCTCGCCGCACCGCCTCCCTCCCGTGCGGGAGTCCACCGCCCGCACGCCTCACCGGCGCCGCCGTGACCGGGCGGGAGTCCGCAGCTCCGCCCCGGCCCCTCGCGCAAGAAATCGCCTCGCCTCCCCTCCTCAAATAGCGGAGTCAGGCCCCGTCTCTCTCTCTCTCTCCCTCAGCCGACGCGCCGCATCCGCCGGAAGCCGCAGTCGCCGGCGAGAACCACCGTCGCCGCCCCGCTCCGTCCCGTCCCGTGGACCACCGTCGACGCCGCCATCCTCCTCATCTCGTCGCGCCGCCCCTCCCTGGCCCCTTCGCCGCCCTCCTGGACGACCGGAGCCACTGCCCCGGTCGGACCCGAGCCGCCGCTGCCGTCCCGGCTCGCCGTTGACCGCCGCCGCCACCGCGGTAACTCCCCGCTCCTCCCTCGCCGTCAGATCTGGATCCAAAGGACCATATCGATTCTGTTTTAGAAAAAACCATAATCCTTTTCTTTAATTAGTAAACGTTCCCTATGTAAGCTTCTACAGTGAACGTTCGTTAGATAGATTTTTTTTTCTTTTTCTGTTTAATTTCGGCCAGGGACCTATATGTGAGGTTTTTCTTTACAGTTTAGCCCCTGTTTTTCAAACGCTCATAACTTTTTACTCGTTAGTCCAAATCCAACGAAACCAACACCCACGTCTTCGTTATGATCTCCTCTATCCATTAATCCAACTCAAACATGTTTTTGAAAAGTTTAAAATTTGAATTAGATCAGATTTGAATTCAAACTCCGTTTGATCATAACTTGAGTTTCGTAGCTCCGTTTGAGTTGATTCTTTTTGCAAATCGAAGCTCTTGACCTAAACATTTTAATAAGGCCAAATTCACATAATTTTGGTACTGTTATAAATAGTTTTATATTGCAAGAGCTATTTGCTTGGTTTTGATGTTTTCCGAATCGACTTCTTCGATCTTTCTGGTCTTTTGAGTGATTGCTTATGTGTGGTTACTATTGCTTGCTTACGATAGATTGACCGGAGTGTGACGAGTAGATCTATCAAGAGTTTTGAGTGCGAATCATCTTCATCAACATTGCAGGCAAGTTCACACTTTGATCATACCTTTTCTGCAACCCAGTTTTATTGCATTAGATCAATCCTCACACATTGCATGATTAGGATCTAATTAAATTGTGGGATGGGAAGTAGATGAGGTAGTACCTATTACCTGTTTATTATGAAACCTTTGGGAGTTACTCCTACGTTTGCTTATTATGCCATGCTATGCTAGTAGACGTGGATTGGGTGAGTGATATCCATGACAGATGTGAGTTGATAATTTTAATGGTTTATCTAAGGTGGCAACCTAACACACATCTGGGTGGATTGAGGCACCTGATGTCTATCAGGACTTGCCTGTTTTATTTTGGACCGCCACCCAGGCTCAAAGGGATCATAAGATAATTCATGCTAGAAACTTCCGTGTGTAGCCACATGCTACTATGGGCTCTGGCATAGTTGACTAAGTTGTGTGAACTCTTACGGGGTGGACTAGCAGATGTAGGGGTTGTAGGTGGTACGGTCTACCCCACATGTAAGGTGCTAGCGCTTCTGAAAGACTGTGTCTCGGTCATCCGTTTCTCAAACACCATGTAGTGCGAGAAAACAAACGGAGGCGATCGAGTCATGTGGGGAAAAGTGCGCAAACCTCTGCAGAGTGTACAAACTAATCATGATTAGCCGTGTCCCCGGTTATGGACAACTTGAGTATCTAGTACTTGAATATCATGTGAATCTCATCATGTTACTTCTAATTAATGTTGTTGGGTTTTAAATTACTTAATTGGGATTGAGAATGCTGTCAACCATTCTCAATGTTCAACAACCACCATGATAGTTAAATAAATTTATTCCTTTGCAGTAGGGAAAAATTGGCTTTACGCAAAAACCTTATAACCATAGAGCTTTTCCACCAGCCAAATATGCATGTAGTGATAGCCATTGTTCATCATTCTCTATGGTGTGAATTTGCCAGTACATTCAATGTACTGACCCGTTTTGGGCTGCAACGTCTCATGTTGCAGGTTTCTTACGACGAGTAAGTGATACGTTAGGGTTACGGTTTCTACACTCAACTTTGCCGTTGGTGTTGATGGGAATCCACAACCTTGTTGCTTCCGCTATATGGATTGAGGTAATAGTATTTACGTTACTTTATACATGTGATTTACCTCTGTTATAAATCCTCGAGTACTGTGTGTGTCAGCATACCGATCCAGGGATGACACTTAAGCACAGATACTTGATCCATTCGGGTCGGGTCGCTACAAGATGGTATCAGAGCACATGTTGACTGTAGGACGTGACCCTAGAAACTGGCAAGCCCATAGCAAAGATTTTTCTCTACAACTTTCCCTTTCAAAAAGATCTTTTACCTCTCTTCTCTTCTGAGCTTATTCAAAAATTCTCTTTAGTGTGACCATACCCCTTTCCCCTTTTGACCACACGAAGATTCGACTGGTGAGACCACTCCAAGAAGTACAGGATATCAGACCAGTAAGACCATTCGGAATGAAGAGGATTTTACCATACATTATGATAATGGAAACTACACTGTTGAAGACTCTGAAGACTAGGAGAATTTGAAGGCTCTGAAGAATCCCCAGGTTTATATGACCTAGGAATGCTACCCCTATGGAACTTGGCAGATTATGGAAGTTGTCAATACCCGAGATCAAGGTGTATCGGAGAAAGACTGAAACAAGGAGTATGAGAACTCAAAGTTTTGTCAAGAAAACCCTAAGGTAGGAGATATCAACTATGGAAGATAGCTCATGGCAATGACAAGGGCAGAAACACGGTTATCCGTGATGTCATCACCACTGATACTATGGTCACCGAGCTGAGCTAAGGATGCATTTCATCAGAATGGATTTGATGGAAGAAGGCTGATGGAGCACCTATCATAAGATGAAGTTTTAGCCCTAGCCGGTGTATCACCAGGATCTGGAGTAGTACAACAAGAAGTTAAGATGGAGCTACAAGAAGCCGTAGTTTGACAAGGAGCATTTCGTGAAGAACTTAGGTCCAAGAAGCGAAAGTAGCCAAGCTGGAGGAGCTACAACCTCGAGATACCGGAGAATTGTCAGGAACTGAAGGACAGTATGACAATGGTTCATGTGAAGGATGTTGAAACCAGAAGTTTGAAATGCAACTCCAGAATATTAAAGGATGTCACGAGAGACTTCGCGTCAACAGAGTTGATCTGGCAAAAGAACTTGAGAAAGACAAGCATGATCGGAAGAAGCCATTGGAGACATGAACAAGACTTGAAGAGTTTTGGCGACGTTGACCCTTAGAAGACCAAACCCCTGTTATATACCTACGTTAGATGCGACGTTTGTGAGCTGTCATTTGTTTGATGTTTTTCGACAGCCACAACAAAAATCTGTCTTTTCAAAACCACTGTTTGTATTGTGTGTATCCCTCTCTCTTGATATCTCTTATCTCACCCCAAAACCCATGGACCTAATAGAGGATGAATGGAGATGAGCTTTTTGGACCGATGAGTCAGTTGGAGACAGACCGATGGATTCAGAACATGGAGGATCACATGGAGAATAACCCTATAGTTGGACATGATATGACCCAGCATGCTCTTCAGTGCTTTGAAAGAGGTGCTGCTACTTGGTGGAGGATGTACCAAACCATCAATGGATGGCAAGGAGTAACCACTTGGAAAGAATTTAAGTTGACTTTGCTAAAGTCTCAGTTTGTGTCCCAGAAATTGAAGCCTTATGGAAAGGATATGAAGAAAACTTATGCATGCAAGCTTTGTGGAGAAATAGGACACACCCATAAAGAACACAAGGATGAATGCCCTAATTGTGAAGGAAGTCACCCAGTTGAAGAATGCCCAACTAGGCAAATTACTTGTTTCTTGTGTGAAGGGACTACCCACTACCCTGCTCAGTGTCACATTTACCCCTTGGTACAAAGAACCATCCAGCAGAAGGAAGAAGCAATGAAAGGAGCCCTTATGGAAAGTTTAGAAGAACCTGTGATGAAGAAAGAGGTGGAGGACACACCCAAAGAAGAGCCAATTAAACCCTGCACCAAGTCATGCTATTCATGTGGAGAAGAAGGAAACATCTCCCAACATTGTTTGAATGGGGATCAAGTAGAATTCCCGACGGAGGAAGTAGAATATGACCCACAGGAAATAGAAGCCATTATTGGCATGGAAAGGTCCAGGAAGAGAAGCAGATTGGATTCCAGGAAGAACCTGAGTCGTATCACCTGTTACAGGTGCAAGGAGTCAGGGCACTACCTCAACAGTTGCCCAAAAAGGAAACCTCGAGACTTGTCGGAAGTAATATGTTTTCGTTGTAATGAAGCAGGGCGCTTTGCCAGAGAATGCCCTAAGGAGAAGGAAACGTGTGCTAGATAGTTGAGTTTGCAACAAAAGAAGTGGAGTAGTAGAAGTGAGAACATTTTCTTTTATATTGAGGTGTTAAGTTGAGACATGTAATGGAAAAGCGAGAGATTGTAATTAATTGAGAGTGAATAAAGTTGCATCATGGGTGTTGATATGGATTTTATGAGTTGTTACTCTATGAAGAAGGATTTTGGCCATTCTGAAGATATGGGAAATATGTTCTATGGAAGATTCGTGCATTTTAAGGGTGGTAGTACCCTGTAATGGACTTCGGACAAAATGAATACGAGTTTTGTCGCGATATGTGTGATGCCCCAAGAGTATGTGGGATGAAGTTGGAGACCGACAGTTTTTTGGACCAAATGTGATCAGGGAGTCAGAAGAGAATGTTAAGTTGATTCGAGATAGACTGAAGGTAGCTCAGTCCAGGCAGAAGAGTTATGTAGACTCAAAAACTCAAGGAGGTAGTCTATGAAATTGGAGACAGAGCATGTCTTCGTGTGTCCCCTCTGCGAGGAGTTAAACGAATTGGAGTTAAGGGAAAGTTAGCCCCGAGATTTGTAGGACCATACCGAGTTTTGGAGCGTATGGGAGAAGTGGCCAACAAGTTGGAGTCACCCGAAGGACTGTCAGGAGTTCAAGATGTGTTTCACGTTTCCCAGTTGAAGAAGTGCCATGCAGAGATGGCCAATATTCCCCTGTAAGGACGCTTGACCGCGGAAAGGATAATGATGTTCCACGAAGTGGAATATGGGCTTCATAAGTATAAGTTTTATCCCGGTATGAGGGATATCCCACGAGGATGAAGAGATGAATTACTATTGGATATAAAGGAGGTATGATGTCGGAAATATGGATCAATGGAACTCCATGATGAGTCTGAGTAATCATGTCCTAGTTTGGTGCCAATAGAAGGAAGGAAGACAGTACAATTGGATGGATTTAAGAATACTAGGAAGTTGGAAGATGGAATAATAATCAGTTGCCCAATGATAAGTTCAAGGACTACAAGTGATGAGATGTGCCATAACCCACAGGCCCCAGGACCTGCCAAGAAGCAAACACACTCTTGCTGAAGGGAAAAAAAACCCTGGAAGAGGATATGCCCTTATCGACAGACAATTTTATAGGAGTTTACGCAAAAACCTGAGAGTTGTGAAGGAACGATAGATGTTTGTCTGGCTTGCAGAATCAGTGGATATATCCGAACTTGGTTCGTCGACAAGAGAAATTCTGCAATGCTTGTGAGGATGACCGAGTGTTAGAATGCGAGATTCGCTAAACCGTATACAAGGTAATGATTTGGGTGCGGGATGGATTGATCACCATACCGACTTACTCTTATTATTCGCCTTGATATATGGGATGGTAAATCTGAGTGACTTACCTATAGTAGAGAGACGACGATATTAAACCTTGTTTAAACCCTAGAATGGTATAGCAATTATTCCCCTTGTACACGGCAGCTGTTGCCAACCGTAGGTTATACGGTGAGGATCACCCAGACCCATTTCCTGCAGGAGAAACCATAAATTGTTGACCACCATGAGATATCGATAGTTGTTTAGTTTTGGCGCCAGACCCGTCAGCTAAGAAGACCCAATCTCGGAAGAACCTTACCAAGAGGAAAGGAAAAAAAAGAATTGTGGTAAGGTTATGCCACTACCGGAAGAGCCCGGATAAGGAATTATCCTGAAGATCTAAGAAGACCGACACTGTCAAGAATATGGATGAAGTATATGAGTTTTGATGGAACCGTAACCATGCTTCTAAGGGTGGTAGCACCCCAGACCCCGGTGATGATTGATGGAATTTGAGGAGACCCCCAAACCCTAACCTTTTTCTTGCTAGCCTCTCCGAATCTCGAGGACGAGATTCATTTAAGGGTGGTAGGTTTGTAACATCCCAAAATTCTAAATTTTGGAATGTTATAATAAATAGATAGATTTGAATGATTGTTTGATTGATTGACATGAGTGAATTCGAAACTTTTGAAAGTTAAATGAGAGGGAATAAAAGGACTTTCCCAGACTTTCATATTTGCTTTATGATCTCCATGGATTCAAATTCTTTTCAAATACAAAACCCTTGAGCGAAGATGATATGACTTCTTCCATTTAAAATTTAATGAAAGGGTATTTGAAAATAATTGAATTTCATTTGGAAATATTTCAATTCAGAAACTTTAAGCAACTCAATGATTTTCACGAGAGGAGATAAAATGACTTCTTCAAATTATGAAATATGAGTTGGGAGTTTCAAAGGATCGATTTCAAGTCCTTTTGGAATTAATTTCCAATTTGGATTTATTTGAGTTTTATTCAAATTATTTTTCTCCAAAAATAAAATATATGGAAATTAGGGTAACATGATTCCCTACAATAGAAAATTGGAGAAAAATTAATTTGGAATCATTTTGGTATTTTTAAAATGACTTTTGTTGCATTTTAATAGACCAGTAGCACTCTTTGATTTATCTGAATTTGTGTGGATTTTATTTGAAGTTATAAAAATGTCCATGTTGTAGAAAATCTTTTTCTGAAAATTTTGATATATTATATGCCTATATAATATATATATATTTCTATTTGTTTTATCCCACTTTGTTTGTCTGGAAAAAAACACTCCCTCGCCGACTGGGCCGGCCCAGCCAACCGGGCCAGGCCAAAGCCCAGCCTCGCCGCACCGCCTCCCTCCCGTGCGGGAGTCCGCCGCCCGCACGCCTCACCGGCGCCGCCGTGACCGGGCGGGAGTCCGCAGCTCCGCCCCGGCCCCTCGCGCAAGAAATCGCCTCGCCTCCCCTCCTCAAATAGCGGAGCCGGGCCCCGTCTCTCTCTCTCTCTCCCTCAACCGACGCGCTGCATCCGCCGGAAGCCGCAGTCGCCGGCAAGAACCACCGTCGCCGGCGAGAACCACCGTCGCCGCCCCGCTCCGTCCCGTCCCGTGGACCACCGTCGACGCCGCCATCCTCCTCATCTCGTCGCGCCGCCCCTCCCTGGCCCCTTCGCCGCCCTCCTGGACGACCGGAGCCACCGCCCCGGTCGGACCCGAGCCGCCGTCGCCGTCCCGGCTCGCCGTTGACCGCCGCCGCCACCGCGGTAACTCCCCGCTCCTCCCTCGCCGTCAGATCTGGATCCAAAGGACCATATCGATTCTGTTTTAAAAAAAACCATAAACCTTTTCTTTAATTAGTAAACGTTTCCTATGTAAGCTTCTACAGCGAACATTAGTTAGATAGATTTTTTTTTCTTTTTCTGTTTAATTTCGGCCAGGGACCTATATGTGAGGTTTTTCTTTACAGTTTAGCCCATGTTTTTCAAACGCTCATAACTTTTTACTCGTTAGTCCAAATCCAACGAAACCAACACCCACGTCTTCGTTATGATCTCCTCTATCCATTAATCAAACTCAAACATGTTTTTGAAAAGTTTAAAATTTGAATTAGATTAGATTTGAATTCAAATTCCGTTTGATCATAACTTGAGTTTCGTAGCTCCGTTTGAGTTGATTCTTTTTGCAAATCGAAGCTCTTGACCTAAACATTTTAATAAGGCCAAATTCACATAATTTTGGTACTCTTAGAAATAGTTTTATATTGCAAGAGCTATTTTCTTGGTTTTGATGTTTTCCGAATCAACTTCTTCGATCTTTCTGGTCTTTTGAGTGATTGCTTATGTGTGGTTACTATTGCTTGCTTACGATAGATTGACCGGAGTGTGACGAGTAGATCTATCAAGAGTTTTGAGTGCGAATCATCTTCATCAACATTGCAGGCAAGTTCACACTTTGATCATACCTTTTCTGCAACCCAGTTTTATTGCATTAGATCAATCCTCACACATTGCATGATTAGGATCTAATTAAATTGTGCGATGGGAAGTAGATGAGGTAGTACCTATTACCTGTTTATTATGAAACCTTTGGGAGTTACTCCTACGTTTGCTTATTATGCCATGCTATGCTAGTAGACGTGGATTGGGTGAGTGATATCCATGACAGATGTGAGTTGATAATTTTAATGGTTTATCTAAGGTGGCAACCTAACACACATCTGGGTGGATTGAGGCACCTGATGTCTATCAGGACTTGCCTGTTTTATTTTGGACCGCCACCCAGGCTCAAAGGGGTCATAAGATAATTCATGCTAGAAACTTCCGTGTGCAGCCACATGCTACTATGGGCTCTGGCATAGTTGACTAAGTTGTGCGAACTCTTACGGGGTGGACTAGCAGATGTAGGGGTTGTAGGTGGTACGGTCTACCCCACATGTAAGGTGCTAGCGCTTCTGAAAGACTGTGTCTCGGTCATCCGTTTCTCAAACGCCATGAAGTGCGAGAAAACAAACGGAGGCGATTGAGTCATGTGGGGAAAAGTGCGCAAACCTCTGCAGAGTGTACAAGCTAATCATGATTAGCCGTGTCCCCGGTTATGGACAACTTGAGTATCTAGTACTTGAATATCATGTGAATCTCATCATGTTACTTCTAATTAATGTTGTTGGGTTTTAAATTACTTAATTGGGATTGAGAATGCTGTCAACCATTCTCAATGTTCAACAACCACCATGATAGTTAAATAAATTTATTCCTTTGCAGTAGGGAAAAATTGGCTTTACGCAAAAACCTTATAACCATAGAGCTTTTCCACCAGCCAAATATGCATGTAGTGATAGCCATTGTTCATCATTCTCTATGGTGTGAATTTGCCAGTACATTCAATGTACTGACCCGTTCGGGCTGCAACGTCTCATGTTGCAGGTTTCTTACGACGAGTAAGTGATACGTTAGGGTTACGGTTTCTACACTCAACTTTGCCGTTGGTGTTGATGGGAATCCACAACCTTGTTGCTTCCGCTATATGGATTGAGGTAATAGTATTTACGTTACTTTATACACGTGATTTACCTCTGTTATAAATCCTCGAGTACTGTGTGTGTCAGCATACCGATCCAGGGATGACACTTAAGCACAGAGACTTGATCCATTCGGGTTGGGTCGCTACACATAGCAATAGAGCGAGCAACTAGCAAGCAAAGATAGAAGTGATTTCGAGGGTATGGTCATCTTGTCTGAGATCCCGCAAGGAAGAAGAATGAGTCCATGAAGAAGACAAACAGACGTAGTCGAACGGATCCTCACAAACGCGACGTTATCGGAACCAACCCGAAGAAGCAACACCGGAAAGAAGCACACAACATAGTAAACAACCAACACATGAACATGGCATGATGCACAATCAAGTATGATGCATGTCCGGTTTAATGATACATGGCATGGCAAAGTGCACAAACAATCCTACAAATTAAGTGGACCTCAATATGCAACTCTGTTGCATATTGACGAAACTCCACAACCAAGTTATGTAGTTCGATCTCGTTTAAGTAGCCAACAATATTAAATGTTGATTAACATGGCAAGAGGTGAAGCAAATGAAAAATACCTATCTAGGTAAGTTTAAATGAGGCCGGAACAACAAACAACAATTCCGGTAAATCCCCATATGCATTTAGCAATTTAATGCAAACAACAATTTTAAACATTTTAATTGTTGTTATCATGATGCGGGTGACATGTTCAAGTGTTATGCAAAATTTATGAAAATGTTGATAAGAGCATTTTATGAAGCATTTGTCACCGTGATGGAAAGAAAAGGGGTGCCACGGCAACGATAATGAAAACAGTGCCACGGCAACGTTCCGGTTCCGGTAACTCGATTGAGATACCGATGCAAAGGACAAGTGTGCGGATGCATGCAAAAGATGGTGGGGCGCTCCCGGATACCGGGTGTCCCATGAGTCGATGGCATGGAAGCGAGAGACACTATGGACATGGTGCAGACAAAGGGTGCAACTCATACATCACGCAACATTCGTCCACGGCGGTCGTCTAGACGTTATACCTTTGAAGCGTGCGTTTTCGGGGCGGAACGAGTTTGACAGGATGTAGTTGTTCTCGTGACGGTAGTCGTTCATGTTCATAGTGGAAGTAATCGTTCACGTTCGTAGTGGAAGTAGCGGTTCATGCAACGCTAGTTGAACTTGACGTTCGCGTTACATGGGTCTTCGGTGACGGTCGTTGTACATGATCCGGAGTGGTACTTGCATCTTCGGACTTGTCGATCTCGATTCTTGCGACGGTAGCGGTATACGTTTCGTTTTTGGAGAGGTACTTAACGAATCCGACGTCCTCGGGGCGACGGTAGTTGTACACGGTCCATGAGACATCGATCATTCTGGGTCCGACTTGCGGGTCTTGCCGACATGAGGGGTACTTGGCGTTTTTGTGTAGACGAACTTGGCGCATCCGAAGGGTCATCGAGTACTGGTTTTTGGTGAAGTCCGGGTCTTCGGTGTCGTGGTACTTGGCGTCCATGTAGTCGATCTTGCCGGTCTTGATGGTCCGGAACGAAGCAACACAAGGACCTCGGTGGGCAGCAGCAAGGAGGCGATGGCAGAGGAGCGGTTCTTGGTGGCCGGCGTCACCGGATCTCGCGGAAGGGAGGTTGATGCCTTGGGAGCTCACGGGATCGAATGTCATCGGCGCTGGAGTTGCTGCTGCTGTTCGAGGCGAAGCAGGGCACAGACGCGGACGAGGGCTTGAGGCGGCTGGTGCTACGTCTTGAGCTTGCGTTGGTTTTCCCCGAAGAGGAAGGGATGATGCAGCAGAGTAGCATAAGTATTTCCGTCAGTTTTTGAGAACCAAGGTATCAATCCAGTAGGAGGCCACGCTCAAGTCCCTCGTACCTGCACAAAGCGATAGCTACTCGCAACCAACGCGATTAGGGGTTGTCAATCCCTTCACGTTCACTTACGAGAGTGAGATTTGATAGATATAATATTTTTGGTATTTTTGGTATAAAGATGCAAAGTAAAAAGTAAAGGCAAAATAAAAAGCAAAGCAAGATTAAAGTGATGGAGATTGATATGATGAGAATAGACCCGGGGGCCATAGGTTTCACTAGTGGCTTCTCTCAAGAGCATAAGTATTCTACGGTGGGTGAACAAATTATTGTTGAGCAATTGACAGAATTGAGCATAGTTATGAGAATATCTAGGCATGATCATGTATATAGGCATCACGTCCGTGACAAGTAGATCGAAACGATTCTGCATCTACTACTATTACTCCACTCATCGACCGCTATCCAGCATGCATCTAGAGTATTAAGTTAAAAATAGAGTAACGTCTTAAGCAAGATGACATGATGTAGAGAGATAAATTCATGCAATATGAAATAAACCCCATCTTGTTATCCTCGATGGCAACGATACAATACGTGCCTTGCTGCCCCTTCTGTCACTGGGTAAGGACACCGCAAGATCAAACCCAAAGCTAAGCACTTCTCCCATGGCAAGAACTACCAATCTAGTTGGCCAAACCAAACGGATAATTCGAAGAGACTTGCAAAGATAACCAATCATACATAAAAGAATTCAGAGAAGATTCAAATATTATTCATAGATAGCCTCGATCATAAACCCACAATTCATCGGTCTCAACAAACACACCGCGACAAGAAGATTACATCGAATAGATCTCCACAAGAGAGGGAGAGAACTTTGTATTGAGACTCAAAGAGAGAGAAGAAGCCATCTAGCTACTAACTATGGACCCGAAGGTCTGAGGTAAACTACTCACACTTCATCGGAGGGGCTATGATGATGTAGAAGCCCTCCGTGATGACGGCCCTCTTCCGGCGGAGCTCCGGAACAGGCCCCAAGATGGGATCTAGTGGATACAGAAAGTTGCGGCGGTGGAATTAGGTTTTTGGCTCCTGTTTTGATCGTTTGGGGGTACGTGTGTATATATAGGAGGAAGAAGTACGCCGGAGGAGCAACGAGGGGCCCACGAGGCAGGGGGTGCGCCCTAGGGGGGGCGCCCCCCACCCTCGTGACCGCCTCTTTTGTTCCTTGGAGCAGGGTCCAAGTCTCCTGGATCATGTTCGGTGAGAAAATCACGTTCCTGAAGATTTTATTCCGTTTGGACTCCGTTTGATATTCTGTTTCTCCGAAACACTGAAATAGGCAAAAAAAACTGCAATTCTGGGCTGGGCCTTCGGTTAATAGGTTAGTCCCAAAAATAATGTAAAGGTGGAAAATAAAGCCCAATATAGTCCAAAACAGTAGATAATATAGCATGGATCAATCAAAAATTATAGATACGTTGGAGACGTATCAGGCATCCCCAAGCTTAATTCCTGCTCGTCCTCGAGTAGGTAAGTGATAAAAAGAGAATTTTTGATGCGGAGTGCTACTTGGCATAATTTCAATGCAAATCTTCTTAATTGTGGTATGAATATTCAGATTAGAAAGATTCATGACAAAAGTTTATATTGACATAAAAATAATAATACTTCAAGCATACTAACAAAGCAATTATGTCTTCTCAAAATAACATGGCCAAAGAAAGTTATCCCTACAAAATCATATAGTCTGGCTATGCTCCATCTTCACCACACAAAGTATTTAAATCATGCACAACCCCGATGACAAGCCAAGCAATTGTTTCATACTCTAACTTTTTCAAAACTTTTTCAATCTTCACGCAATACATGAGCGTGAGCCATGGATATAGCACTATAGGTGGAATAGAAGGGTGGTTGTGGAGAAGACAAAAAGGAGGAGAAGATAGTCTCACATCAACTAGGCGTATCAACGGGCTATGGAGATGCCCATCAATAGATATCAATGTGAGTGAGTAGGGATTGCCATGCAACGAATGCACTAGAGCTATAAATGTATGAAAGCTCAATAAAAGAAACTAAGTAGGTGTGCATCCAACTTGCTTGCTCACGAAGACCTAGGGCAATTTTGAGGAAGCCCATCATTGGAATATACAAGCCAAGTGTCGGTGTCAAAACCGGCGGATCTCGAGTAGGGGGTCCCGAACTGTGCGTCTAGGCCGGATGGTAACAGGAGGCAAGGGACACGAAGTTTTACCCAGGTTCGGGCCCTCTTGATGGAGGTAAAACCCTACGTCCTGCTTGATTAATATTGATGATATGGGTAGTACAAGAGTAGATCTACCACGAGATCGGAGAGGCTAAACCCTAGAAGCTAGCCTATGGTATGATTGTTGTTATGTATGTTGGCCTATGGACTAAAAACCCTCCGGTTTATATAGACACGGGAGAGGGTTAGGGTTACACAAAGTCGGTTACAATTGTAGGAGATCTATATATCCGTATCACCAAGCTTTCCTTCCACGCCAAGGAAAGTCCCTTCCGGACACGGGACGAAGTCTTCAATCTTGTATCTTCATAGTCCAGGAGTCCGGCTGAAGGTATAGTCCGGCCATCCGCACACCCCCTAATCCAGGACTCCGTCAGTAGCATCTGAACCAGGCTTCAATGACGACGAGTCCGGCGCGCAGATTGTCTTCGGCATTGCAAGGCGGGTTCCTCCTCCAAGTACTTCATAGAAGATTTTGAACACAAAGATAGTGTCCGGCTCTGCAAAATAAGTTTCCACATATTGCCATAGAGAGAATAATATTTACACCAATCTAATCTGCTGATGTATTCCGTAGTGTGACATTGCACCACGGCCAAGCCTTTATTCGAATCGTTTTATTGTCCCACCTCAGCGTGTCATGCGAGGTGGTTTCCTTGGCACGTCTTGTCGAAGCAGAGATCGTGTCCCCTTATTCCAGGATTCTTATCAATACGGGCGTGGGTAACCCAACCGCTTCTAGGACTCCTAGACTATAGGCAAGTCCAAACGGCCACGGAGAGGACGCTTGATATTCACCCTCTTTATAAAGGGACAAGGCTTTTACTTTTTCCCTCCCGTGCTCAATCGAATCCTTCCCCCACCTCAAGCTCAAATGCCCAAAGTTCAGGTCAGGTGCTCCGAACCTTCAGTCATGTCCGGATCTAGCCTTCAAGGCCGATGGGTGCCTTCCTCCGTCACGGAAGAAGACATCAAAAAGTTGAGGGAGGCCAGATATCTGACCGCCGAGATTTTGCATCGGCTGCCTGCCCGAGGGCAGGCCGTCCCCTCCCCCGAACCCAACAACAACATCGTGTTCGTCTCCCACTTCCTCCGAGGTCTAGGCCTTGCTCTGGATCCTTTCGTCAGGGGTTTGATGTTTTATTACGGGCTAGATTTCCATGATCTAGCTCCGAACTCCTTTCTTCATATCACGACATTTATTGTCGTGTGTGAGGCCTTCCTCCGAGTTACCCCTCACTTTGGCCTGTGGCTCAAGACCTTTGAAGTAAAGCCGAAGATGATCGAGGGGCAACATGCAGCGTGTGGAGGTGCCTCAATATGCAAGATGACGGGAGCTCCATGGCCCAAAGGTTCCATTCTAGAGGTGTCTGAATTGTGGCAACAGGAGTGGTTCTACATCACGGCTCCTAGAAGTGCCAAGTGGGCGGCCGCCCCTGTTTTCCGCTCGGGCCCTCCCCCACAACTGATGTCATGGATCAGCAGAGGTCTGAGCTAGGGTCCAGCCAAGAACGTGCCTATACTGCAAAGCCGCATTCGAGATCTCTTCAATGGAGATTTTAGTTTGGTTGCGGTAATACAAGTTATGCTGGTTCGTCAAGTCCAGCCTTGCAAACACTGACCCCTTCGTTTGTGGGAGTTCAATCCTGAGGGACCACGTGTCATTCAAAGTTTCCTCGGCCTGACGCACGAGGAGATGTACAAGTCATTCTTCGGACCTCAGGTAGAGTGTCCGGAAATCACCGAGGACGTGGGCCTGAGCAGTAACCGTGCCGCCGAACAGGTAAGGAATCTTCCGGCCGAACATACTATCTCTCATTTGTTACGAAGTTATTTCTGAGAGTTCGCTTTTTGACCAGGACTGGCTAACAAAGGAGAAGTTGATTCGGTGTTTGGCCCCCCTCCCTGAGGGTTTGGACAATCCGGTATTGGAAAAGATGCTCCAGGTCGCACCTTGCCCGGAGCCCTTGAAGGAAGATACTGGGGAGGATAATACGGGCGGACGCGGGCCCCCAACGCTGCCCATCCTAACCGAGGGAGCGAGCGTCTCCATGAAGGAAGACGGCCGGAGGAGGAAAAGGACTGCGCCCGGGGATTCGGAAGCCGAAGCTTCCAAACGGGAGAAGAAGTCTCCCACAGAGGGTCCTACCTTGGGGGGTGCTTTTGCCGCACAAAGTCCGCGGGGGGGTCAATTCTCCAGCGAGTCGTAAGTGACCCGAAATACTTTAATGGTACATGTATGCCATCTTTTTCTTCTGAGAAAATAACCACCGCATATATCTTTGCAGTTCGGGCCTTAGCCCCTCTCAAATGAGCTCGTCTTCGGGGGATCTTCTTCCAGAGATGATGGAGAGCGAAACGCCTCCTCCGGACTCCTCCGCTCCGGAAGCGGGCGACCCCGAAGTGTCGTCGCGGAGGGCCTCTCCGAGTCTGGTGAGGCCAGAAGATAATCCCATTGACCCCTGAAGCTCCCAGTGTCCGGCTCCCAAAGAGAGCGGACAAAAGAGTCCGGCACCGTCTGGTGTGCGACCGGATGTTCTGAGGGAGTTGGTGGGGCGAGCGGCCATCTCAGATGAACATCGTGTGCTGATGAATACGGTGATGGAGAGAATCTCGTCCGTCGAAAGCGGATTGCATGAAGCTTTTATGAGTCTACTAACAAGCTTTGAGGTACGTAAAATAATGTATGATAGTCCTGCACATGCTAGGTGTGCCCTGTGTAGATAGTAGGCCCTGAGACTCTGGTTGTCGTCGGAAACGACGACGAACAGAGGATCATATTCCCAGGTAATAACCATACTGCCTCTATGTGCAGGTGATGGAAGCTCCGGTGGCTAGCCGGACTAGCGAGTTTGCCCATTTAAAACGGTAGTTGGATGCGGCAGACGCCGACATCAAGCTTGTTAACAAAAGGCTTGATGAGGCACAGGGTAAGTGTCATTATCTGGTAAACGCCACATGGTAAGAGTAGCATGATGCCAGTATCTTTAATATGTTGTGACTGCAGATGGAGCTGCCACTGTTGAAGCCTTGCGGGCAGAACTTGCCCGAGACAAGGAACAAGCGAGCTGTCATGGTCAACTTAGCCCATCACAAGCTCTCACGGTCAACGAAGGATAAACCTTCTCCCGAGACATTCCGATCAGACTCGATATCCCGGTTCTACAAGACAACTTCAACAAGGTAAAACAAATCCAGCAACACCGCCCGGATGTGCCGACAAATCCCGATAGGAGCTACACATATCTCGTTCTCGGGGCACACCAGATTGTCCAAGGTACGGGTAGGCCAGCCCAGAGTTGCCCCTAGTGGCCATCGGTAGCTGACAGGTTGGACCAACACTCAGAGGAGCACTGGCCCGGGGGTTTAAATAAAGATGACCCTTGAGTCCACGGAACCCAAGGGAAAAAGAGGCTAGGTGGCGAATGGTAAAACCAAAGTTGGGCATTGCTGGAAGAGTTTTATTCAAGGCGAACTGTCAAGGGGTTCCCATTATCACCCAACCGCGTAAGGAACACAAAATCCGGGAACATAACACCGATATGACGGAAACTAGGGCGGCAAGCGTGGAACAAAACACCAGGCATAAGGCCGAGCCTTCCACCCTTTACCAAGTATATAGATGCATTAATTAAATAAGATATATTGTGATATCCTAACAAGTAATCATGTCCCAACAAGGAACAACATCTCCATGTTCCAATAAGGAACAAACTTCAATCTTCACCTGCAACTTGTAGGATCGAAAGTATGTCTAGAGGGGGGTGATTAGACTACTTGACCAAATAAAAACTTAACATTTTCCCAATTTTAGTTCTTGGCACATTTTAGCTATTGTAAGACAAGTCAAGCAATCATCACACAATTCAAGCAAGCATGCAAAGAGTATATTGGCAGCGGAAAGTAAAGCATGCAACTTGCAAGAATGTAAAGGGAAGGGTTTGGAGAATTCAAACGCAATTGGAGACACGGATGTTTTTCCCGTGGTTCGGATAGGTGGTGCTATCCTACATCCACGTTGATGGAGACTTCAACCCACAAAGGGTAACGGTTGCGCGAGTCCACACAGGGCTCCACCCACAAAGGGTAACGGTTGCGCGAGTCCATGAAGGGCTCCACCCACAAAGGGTCCACGAAGAAGCAACCACCCACAAAGGGTCCACGAAGAAGCAACCTTGTCTATCCCACCATGGCCATCGCCCACACAGGATTTGCCTCACTAGCGGTAGATCTTCACGAAGTAGGCGATCTCCTTGACCTTACAAACTCCTTGGTTCAACTCCACAATCTTGTCGGAGGCTCCCAAGTGACACCTAGCCAATCTAGGAGACACCACTCTCCAAGAAGTAACAAATGGTGTGTAGGTAATGAACACCTTGCTCTTGTGCTTCAAATGATAGTCTCCCCAACACTCAACTCTCTCTCATAGGATTTGGATTTGGTGGAAAGAAGATTTGAGTGGAAAGCAACTTGGGAAGGCTAGAGATCAAGATTCATATGGTAGGAATGGAATATCTTGGTCTCAACACATGAGTAGGTGGTTCTCTCTCAGAACATGTGAGTTGGAATGGTGTATGTGTTCTGATGGCTCTCTCCTCAAATGAAGAGGAGGTGGAGGGGTATATATATAGCCTCCACACAAAATCCAACCGTTACACACAGTTTTCCAATCTCGGTGGGACCGAATCAACAAACTCGGTCGGACCGAAAATGTAAACCTAGTGACCGTTAGAGATTTTCGGTGGGACTGACATGCAACTCGGTAGGACCGATGTGGTTAGGGTTTGGGCATAACGTAATCTCGGTGAGACCGATTACACAAACTCGGTGAGACCAAATTTGGTAATTAGCTAACCAGAGAGTTGGTCAGGCAAACTCGGTGGGACCGATTTGCTCTTTCGGTGAGACCGAAAAGTTACAAAAAGGAAACACTGAATTTACATTGCAATCTCGGTGGGACCGATTCGCTCTTTCGGTGAGACCGAAAAGTTACGAAAGGGAAACAGATAGTTTGCAATCCCATCTCGGTGAGACCGAGATCCCTATCAGTAGAACCGATTTGCTAGGGTTTGGCAGTGGCTTATGACAACTGAAACTCGGTGGCGCCGGATAGACAGAATCGGTAGGACCGAGTTTGGCTTAGGGTTTAGGTCATAAGTGGATATGGGAAAGTAGTTGAGGGTTTTGGAGCATATCACTAAGCACATGAAGCAAGAGGCTCATTAAGCAACACCTCATCCCTCCTTGATAGTATTGGCTTTTCCTAAAGACTCAATGTGATCTTGGATCACTAAAATATAAAATGAAGAGTCTTGGGCTTTTGAGCTTGAGCCAATCCTTTGTTCTTAGCATTTTGAGGGTTCCACTTTCACGTCCATGCCATGCCAATCATTGAGCTTTCCTGAAATAGTCATCTTGGAATAGCATTAGCTCAATGAGCTATATGTTGTTATGAATTACCAAAACCACCTAGGGATAGTTGCACTTTCAAACTAACAACGCTATAAGAGGGGCTGAGCAAAGCGGTAACATAGCCAAACAACGGTTTGCTAGGACAAGGTGGGTTAGAGGCTTGGTTCAACAATATGGGAGGCATGATAAGCAAGTGGTAGGTATCGCAGCATAGGCATAGCAAAAGAGCGAGCAACTAGCAAGCAAAGATAGAAGTGATTTCGAGGGTATGGTCATCTTGCCTGGAATCCCGCAAGGAAGAAGAACGAGTCCATGAAGAAGACAAACGGACAAAGTTGAACGAATCCTCACAAACGCGACGTTACCGGAATCAACCCGAAGAAGCAACACCGGAAAGAAGCACACAACATAGTAAACAACCACGACATGAACATGGCATGATGCACAATCAAGTATGATGCATGTCCGGTTTAATGAAGCATGGCATGGTAAAGTGCACAAGCAACCCTACAAATTAAGTGGAGCTCAATATGCAACGAGTTGCATATTGACGAAACACCACGTGACTTATATAGTTCGACCTTGTTTATGTACCCAACAATATTGAATGTTGTTAGCATGGCAAGAGGTGAATCATGATGAAACTATCTATCTAGGCAAGTTTAAATGAGGCCTGAACAACAAAACAACAAGTCCGGAAAAATCCTCATGAGCATATTTTAAGGTTTGGTACTGTTCTGTCCTAAACACAATTTTAGAGGTATTAAACATGCAAAACAAGTACACCATGTTAAACTAGGCATTTTTCTACCCCATTTACATATAGAGTTTGTTACAAACCGAGTTACGGTTAAATAGTTATGAATTAAAGCATTTTAACATGGCATTTTAAACAAACAGCATTTTAAACATTTTAAACATGGATGAAAACGACATATTATTAAACTAGATAAAAAACTAAGCAAGTTTCATATTAAGTTTGTTTTAATCCGATGCACGGTTTGTGAGTTATTATATGCATGTTGTCTAGGGACTTTACTGTAAAACAGCAGTTTTCTGGATAATAGAGAAAATCGCAGCGCAGGGAAAAAATAGAAACGGGCCGAATCTGGGCAGCCCTACAGCAGGGGAAAAAAGAGGGGCGTCGGCGGGGTGGCCTCACCATGGTCTCGGCCCGGTTCGGTGGGAAGAGGGAGGCCAACAGGGGGGTGCGCAGCTGGGCCTCGCGCTGGGCCTGGGTGCGATCTGTCGCTGGCGCTCCAAACGAACAGGGAGGCGGGTCAACGCAGGGGCGCTCGTCCCCTTCCCTGGTTTGAACGAAGCAGAGGACGCGGGGGAACAGCGGCAAGGCAGCAGCGGTGGGCGGCGTCTAGCGCGATGCAGGCAAACTTGGCGCAACTTCGGCGAGCTGAGGACTCCGGCGGGACGGCAGGGATGGAGTGGACGAATGGATCCAGCCCTATGGAGCCGATTTGCCCAGAGGCGAGGCGAGGGGTGGAACGAGGCGAGGATGGGCTTCCGGTCCAGGCAGTCATGGCGGGGAGGCGCTCCGGCGAGGCAGGCAACGACCGGATGTCTCGGAATGGAGCGTTACAAAAACCTAGCGAAGGCATCGGACCTTGAGAAGGTTGCTGCGACGAGAAAAGACATCCGCTATGCTATGAGGGCGAAGAAGGAGGAGCTGCGGGAAGCTGGGGATATTGTAGCTGGGAAATCCTTTATGTTGCGGAGGAAGTTCGGAGATCCACGGTATGCCTCTGTGGATCGGTTGTGGAGTTTGGAGGATGTGTATATGGATTTGGCGGCGAGCGCTGCCGATGCGGCCAAGTACTTCCAGGGTCAGACGGACCGTGAAGTGGACCAACTATTTTGGACACAATTCCATTCTCCCGAGCGTCCGCTTTCATTGACTGACCAATTAGCCGAATGGGCCGAACTGAATAGGTTGTCCGGACTCACCATGAGGTCTGTTGTGGATCAGCTATAGCCGGAAAGGCCAAAACCGAACAGCTATTTCAGCTTGGTGCAGCAGTTCCTTGATGTGGTGCCGCGCATTAATGCGATGAAGAGGTTGGCGTGCATAGAGGGCTCATGAATGGCCTTTGCCCGTGTTAAAGCATACTGGGCGGAGATGGATGCTACCACTGTTGCAGCGCGGGATTCGGCCATAGGTCGAATGGCTGCTGAGCACTACTTTGAAGAAGTTCTTGAGGGTGCTCGTTTGATAGAGACCCAGTGCTCAAAAGATATTATGTTTGAGTGATATGTAATCTCATTGTAGGCGAAATGCTTTTAAAATTTTTTATAAGGCTATTTTTATACTTTTGCGTGAAAGTAATATGATGCCTCCTGGGCGGCCGTTTATGTATACATGTGTATAACCTGAAAGATTGCAGCCGTCGGCTTCAACCCCCACGCATATAATGCGGAGGTGCTCGCAAAAAACATGCGTTCACACTTAACCCAACGTCTTGGTCCTATTAAGGAGGTGATAGCGGAGCGAGCAAGGCAACCAGACTATAATGCTTTAGCACTTTCACTTAGCCATAGGAGTTTGACATTGGGGCTACTAGATAGCCCCTGGTGGCTCCGCACTCTCCCGATCCCGGGGTGCGTACATGCCTGGCCGGAAAACGGCCCTTCGTTAAGGCGGAGGAATTCTAACATTCCAACAGGTCATCGAGTGGTTGAGCAGTCTCGCGCTATATCATGACAGTCAGTTTTCGGCTTTCTCTACTGAGGTGCTCGTCCGGATGAACCAGGGCACAATTGCAGTAGTTCTCCTGGTGCTACCTTAGCCGGTAAAGTGGAACGTAAGGCACCAAAACACAGGAGCCGGGTAAACCCAACATTTGACCAAAGACGATGATTCGGAGCTGATGCATATAGGGCCAAACTCGCGACGCCGAACACTCCCTAAGGTATTCGGTCTTTGTGGTATAAACTGGGCCTAGATAATGGCCTTTGTAAGAAGCCCCTTGTGTCCAGGTACGTGCATTGTTCTGGCATGGCCACATGCCAAGACGTCAGCATCCTTCTCAACGGTGGATATGTATCAACAAGAGACAGTAAAAAAGGTTTACGCAGGGTCTTAATCTAAAAAGAATCCTTGGAGCGGGTCCCTGCTGCACGTCTGCGCATGTGTCTCCGTTGTGCCGTATCTTGGACGGGTGTAGCACAATGATCATCTGTAAAAGAGAGGAATTTAGGTGAAAAAGTTGTCGTGCAAAAAGATAGTTTTTTAAAGAAACCATGTATAATTCAAGATGAGAAGAAATTGCCACTTGTCTACGCGCGTTGAGCCCCTTGTATTAACAAATGGGGGTGTGACCATTTATTCGGTATAACTAGCGGCGCCGGACTTGATTAGTTGTGTCTGAGGTCTTGACGACCTATTGGATGCTTTCGCTGGTCCAGGCGCCTTTAGTGTGCGGCTGCCAAGGCAGCCGCACTCTCTTCGGCGCGCAGAGATCGCTTGATATTTCCGTTCACTGAAATGATACCACGTGGACCGGGCATCTTGAGTGTGAGGGAGGCGTAGTGTGGTATTGCATTAAAGCGAGCAAAAGCTTTGCGTCCGAGCAGTGCTTGATAGCCACTTTGGAATGGAGCGATGTGGAAGGTTAAATGCTCGCGACGGAAGTTATCGGGGGAGCCGAATATAACTTGTAGTAGGAGGGAGCCCGTACAACGAGCCCCTGGGCCTGGCGTTACTCCTTTAAAGGTAGTATTGCTATGGCGAATTTTTGTTGGGTCTAACCCCATCCCGCGGATTGTATCCTAATATATTAGGTTTAGATTGCTGCCACCGTCCATCAAGACTCATGTGAAGTGATATCCGCCAATTACTGGGTCTAATACCAGGGGAGCCCATCCTGCGCGTCGGATACTTGCTGAGTAATCGCGATGGTCAAAAGTGATCGGTTGAGACGACCAGTGGCAGAACTTCGCGGTGACAGGCACTTGGGTATTTTTTCGTGGGAGTGCCGCGCTGTTTTTTCCCTTGATCACGTGTAACACGTTTACTGTTTTGACTTCTGGTGGAAATTTCTTTTGTTCCCCGGTGTCTTGCTTGGGAGGCTCGTCCCCGTCTTCACTTGGTGTATCCTCCCCATTGTGTACGGCGTTGAGCTTGTCGGACTGCTTGAAGACCCAATATTCTCTGTGGGTATGATTAGTAGGTTTACCAGGGGTACTATGGATCTGACATACTTGGTCCAGAATTTTGTTGAGGCTGGAGAGTTCATCCCTGGTGCCTTTAGAGGGCGGCTTTTGACCTGGCCGAGAGCTTTTGAATCCGGCGCTTACTGGCGTGCCCTTCGTGTTGTCTTCTTTATTCCGGCGTTTGTTATTGCTGTTGCGCCGTGATTTCCCGTTTCCATCTCTAACTTCAGATGTACTGGGGTCGCTGGTGCTGCATCCGGCTAGCCAGCTGTCCTCACCCATGCAGAAGCGGGTCATGAGGCTTGTTAATGCGGCCATCGTTCTCGGCTTATTTTGGCCGAGGTGTCTCGCGAGCCATTCGTCACGGACGATATGCTTAAAAGCTGCCAAGGCTTCGGCGTCCGGACAGTCGACAATCTAGTTCTTTTTAGTAAGAAACCTGTTCCAAAGCTTTCGGGCTGACTCTCCGGGCTGTTGAGTTATATGACTCAAATCGTCCACATCCGGAGGTCGGACATAAGTCCCTTGAAAATTTGCCCGAAAGATGTCTTCGAGCTCTTCCCAACTTCCAATGGAGCTTTCGGGGAGGCCTTTAAGCCAGTGACGAGCTGGCCCTTTGAGCTTGAGGGGTAAGTACTTGATGGCGTGGAGATCATCTCCTCGAGCCATATGGATATGAAGGATGTAGTCCTCAATCCAGACCCCAGGGTCTGTTGTTCCGTCGTATGTCCCTATGTTTATGGGTTTGAATCCCTCTGGAAATTCATGGTCCAGCACCTCATCAGTGAAACATAGGGGATGTGCGGCACCCCTGTAGCTGGGTGTACCGCGTTGTTCGGATGTTTGTTGTGTTGCATTGTATGCTGGGGCGCGCTTGCGTGGTCCATAGATGGATCTTGTTGCGCCATCCTTTGGGTGCGAGCCCTCGCATGGGTCGCGTGTTGTATTGTGAGTGGCGTTGTATGCCGCTCTGTGTTGGTAGAAGGGTCGTCTATCCGGCCAGGTGGCTGCTTTGATATTTGGTTGTGGCGGGTCTGAGGCCTCCTCATCGAATTCAGGTAGCAGCTTCCGCTTTGGGTAGCTCTTGGAGGGGCGATTGTCGCTGTACCTCGCTGCTGTGTTGAGTATTTTACTCCATCTGATTTGGAGTGTGTCTTGCGCAGCCTTGAGCCTTTGCTTCTGCTTTTTAAGACTCCTCGCGGTGGCAACTAGCCTTTTACGGGCATTCTGCTGCTCCGGGTGCCTGTCCGGCGTTATGTCGTCCGGACCATTATCCTTGATAGAATTTGTTTGTTTGGTTTGATTATCCGGATTGCCGTTGTCCGGCAGCGGTTCGCCCTGCTCCAGCGCTGGGTCTGTGTGATCGTTATTTCTGTCGAGGCGGGATTTGGGGCGGCGCTTGCGTCGCCGCTTTGACTGCTTCTCGAGGGAACAAGCCTTCGGTGCGTCCTTCCGCTCCTCGTCGTCATCTTTTGGTGTGTCCACCATGTATACGTCATATGACGAGGTGGCTTTCCAAGGCCCAATAGGTGCTGGTTCTTCATCGGCGTCCATACCGTCGATGTCTTTGGAGTCGAAGTCGAGCATGTCGGTTAAATCGTCGACTGTGGCTACAAAGTGGGTGGTGGGTGGGCTTTGAATTTCTTCATCGTCCGTATCCCAACCTTGCCGACCGTAGTCCGGCCAAGGCTCTCCTGATAAAGAGAGAGACTTTAGTGTCTTTAGAATATCGCCGAAAGGCGAGTGGTGAAAGATGTCCGTGGCAGTAAACTCCATGATCGGCGCCCAATCTGATTCGATTGGCAGGGGCGCGGAGGGTTCGGGGTCCGGAGAGGAGTCCGGCTCCTTGGAGTCATGAGTCTCGCGGAGTGCGGGGCTGGTGTTCGGCTCGATCGCCGTTGGGATCGCAGCCCCCGAGGCGGCGTCCAACCACCCATCCTCGGTCGGCGCAGTTGGCTCCGAATTAAGGGTCGAAGCCGATGCGGGTGCGGCCTCCAGGGCACTGTTCGGCGGCAGAGCTAGATCATGCTCATCGTGACAGTGCGGCACGCTCGGCAGTGGCTCGAATCCGTCGAAGATCAAGTCCCCGCGGATGTTAGCCGTGTAGTTTAAACTTCCAAATCTGACCTGACGGCCAGGGGCATAGCTTTCGATCTGCTACAGATGGCCAAGTGAATTGGCCCGCAGTGCGAAGCCGCCAAAGACGAAGATCTGTCCAGGGAGGAAGGTCTCACCCTGGACTGCATTGCTATTGATGATCGTAGGAGCCATCAAGCCTAACGGCGATGACACAGAGGAACTCTCAATGAAAGCACCAATGTCGGTGTCAAAACCGGCGGATCTCGGGTAGGGGATCCCGAACTGTGCGTCTAGGCCGGATGGTAACAGGAGGCAAGGGACACGAAGTTTTACCCAGGTTCGGGCCCTCTTGATGGAGGTAAAACCCTACGTCCTGCTTGATTAATATTGATGATATGGGTAGGACAAGAGTAGATCTACCACGAGATCGGAGAGGCTAAACCCTAGAAGCTAGCCTATGGTATGATTGTTGTTCTGTATGTTGGCCTACGGACTAAAAACCCTCCGGTTTATATAGACACCGGAGAGGGTTAGGGTTACACAAAGTCGGTTACAATGGTAGGAGATCTATATATCCGTATCACCAAGCTTGCCTTCCACGCCAAGGAAAGTCCCTTCCGGACACGGGATGAAGTCTTCAATCTTGTATCTTCATAGTCCAGGAGTCCGGCTGAAGGTATAGTCCGGCCATCCGGACACCCCCTAATCCAGGACTCCCTCACCAAGTTCTATAATGAAAAATTCCCACTAGTATATGAAAGAGACAACATATGAGACTCTCTATATGAAGAACATGGTGCTACTTTGAAGCACAAAATATGAGACTTGCTATATCATGGTGCTACTTTGAAGCACAAGTGTGGAAAAAGGATAGTAGCATTGCCCCTTTTTGGGGGCTTTCTTTTTTCTTTGGCCTTACTCTTTTTGGGGGGACAATGCTCTATTGAATGATGATCATCACACTTTTATTTATTTACAAATCAATGATTACAACTCGATTCTAAAACAAAGTATGACTCTATATGATTACAACTCGATTCTAAAACAAAAGAATTTAGAGAAGATTCAAATATTATTCATAGATAGACTGGATCATAAACCCACAATTCATCAATCTCAACAAACACACCGCAAAAAGAAGATTACATCGAATAGATCTCCACAAGAGAGGGAGAGAACTTTGTATAAAGATTCAAAGAGAGAGAAGAAGCCATCTAGCTACTAACTATGGACCCGAAGGTTTGAGGTAAACTACTCACACTTCATTGGAGGGGCTATGATGATGTAGAAGCCCTCCGTGATGATGGCCCTCTTCCGGCGGAGCTCCGGAACAGGCCCCAAGATGGGATCTCGTGGATACAGAAAGTTGCGGCGGTGGAATTAGGTTTTTGGCTCCTGTTCTGATCGTTTGGGGGTACGTGTGTATATATAGGAGGAAGAAGTACGCCGGAGGAGCAACGAGGGGGCGCCCCCCACCCTCGTGACTGCCTCTTTTGTTCCTTGGAGCAGGGTCCAAGTCTCCTGGATCACGTTCGGTGAGAAAATCACATTCTCGAAGATTTTATTCCGTTTGGACTCCGTTTGATATTCTGTTTCTCCGAAACACTGAAATAGGCAAAAAAACAACAATTCTGGGCTGGGCCTCCGGTTAATAGGTTAGTCCCAAAAATAATATAAAAGTGGAAAATAAAGCCCAATATAGTCCAAAACAATAGATAATATAGCATGGAGCAATCAAAATTATAGATATGTTGGAGACGTATCAGCTGACTCCGGGATGCAGGGCACGGAGGGAGGGGTTGATCCGGCCGCTGGACGGCGTCTCCGGTGAGAACCGAGTCAAGGCAGGGGCATACCCAGGCGGCGGGGATGGACGGCGCCGGCGAGATGCCTGGCAACAGGCCGGTGGCGGGGATGGACGGCGCCGGCGAGATGCCTGGCAACAGGCCCGTGGCGGGGATAGACGGCGCCGGCGAGGTCCGACGACCGAGTAACAGGGGCGCGCTGGCGATGATGAGGATCGAGCGTAGCAGCGCTGGTCGCCGGCATCAGGCCGCGTGGCCCGCAGGCAAGCAGCGAGGGCGAGGAGACGCAGGAGGCGGGGTTCCGGTGGCTTTGGTCACCTGCGAGGGCTGGAGTGACGGGAGGCCACAGGGCTTGCCGGGGCTCGCTGCTGGTGCCCCAACGAGCACAGGAGCAGGGCACCACAGGAGGAGGTCGGTCCTGGCCACGGGGATCGCCACGAGGAAGCGAGCGGGAGGATGGAGAGATGGGGATCGGGCGGAGCTGAGCGAGGGGGGTCGGGACGAAGGGACTGAGGAGGAGAGATGATGGCGCTCGGGAGGGAGATGGGGATCAAGCAGGAGGCTCTCCCCTGGCACTAGGGTTAGCGAGGGAGAGAGGCTGGGCTGGCCTTTGGTCGCCTGGAGGCCCAGCTTGACCTTGGGCCACTTCGGTGGGAAGGGAAAAGCCAGGAGGCCTGCTTGGCTGGCCAAAAGAAATAAAAAGGTTTTCTTTTCCATATCTCAGAAAAAGAAAAGAGCCAAGGAATTTATTTGGAGGTTCAAATAAACCTGAAGTTAACTAAAATGGTATGTGACTACTTTGACATAATTTCAAAACTCCACAACTAGACTTGAAGCAAGGGGAGAAGGATGGAGGATTTAAATAATTTAGAGACAAGAGGAGTTTCTAATGCAAGTGTGTTAGCGGTAAATCCAAATAATTGGAATATTTACTATAGCTCTCTAAATATCGTGAGGATATGTTATATAGAGAAATCACCATGTGAGTTCCCTCAATTTAAATAGATCAAAAGATTTATGCAATTTATTTAGTTGAGTTAAAAAATGACATGATGACATGATGCAATGCAAATGATGCAATGATGAATGCAACAAACCAACAACTCACACGACGAAACTCGGAAAAAACATGGAAGGCATCTGAAACTCCGGTCTTGGGGCGTCACAGTATTGGAGGGCAAGAGTGACAGAAGCTTCAACCTAGCATAGAAATTGATGCATATGGGATTGAAGGGGGGCCAATATATCCTAATGCTATGGTTGGGTTTTACCTTAATGAACGTTAGTAGTTGCGGATGCTTGCTAATAGTTCCAATCATAAGTGCATAGAATTCCAAGTCACGGGTGACATGATAGCTGTGGCCTCTCCCACATAAAACTTGCTATCGGTCTAGTAAAGTAGTCAATTGCTTAGGGACAATTTCACAACTCCTACCACCACTTTTCCACACTCGCTATAAACTTTATTGCTTCTTTACCTAAACAGCCCCTTGTTTTTATTTGTGTACTCTTTATATTCTTGCAAACCTATCCAACAACACCTAAAAAGTACTTCTAGTTTCATACTTGTTTTATGTAAAGCAAACGTTAAGCGTGCGTAGATTTGTATCAGTGGTCGATAGAACTTGAGGGAATATTTGTTCTACCTTTAGCTCCTCGTTGGGTTCGACACTCTTACTTATCGAAAGAGGCTACAATTGATCCCCTATACTTGTGGGTTATCAAGACCTTTTTCTGGCACCGTTGCCGGGGAGTCGTAGCGTGGGGTGAATATTCTCGTGTGTGCTTGTTTGCTTTATCACTAAGTAATTTTTATTTGTTGTTCTAAGTTGTTCTCTATCTTTAGTTATGTATATGGAACACGAAATGCCAAAAAATTAGGTGTACTTGCTACTCATGGAGATGGGGAACCTCCTAAAACCCTCGATGTTGGTTATGTGAAAAATATTATGTATTACTTTGATAATCCTGAGAAAACCCCATTCAACTATGTAATGGGAGACACATTGGATCAACGTTAATACTTTAGGGATTATCTCTTGACTTAAAAAGGGAAACTATTTATGGGATGAAATTCATATGTTGCATTGGTATGCTCGGGAACTATGCTTGAGATATGATTATACTTGTTGCTCTAGGATGAAGGCTCCACACCTTCCCTTTTCATGCTAATTTAATGATGATAAAACCTTGGCATCTTATGTTAATGGTATATATGATTACTATGATGTGGAACAAATAGAAGAGTTCATTGCTTTTATGGGTGCTTATGAAATTGAATCTTTGTTTAAAGAGTTTGAAGATTTTGATGATTCAGTTTATAGACCTGAAAATTTTGCTATACTTAAATATTTCTATGAGAATTATGAATTCAATTCCGATATTGATGATTTTATTTAGAAAGTCTCCGCTGTCCAAGAAGAGACTAATATTTTGCAGGAGTCTATGGAAGAAGAAATTAATGACATTGTTGGATGAAAAAGATGAGGAGGAGAGCGAAGAACAAAGGGAGGAAGAGTGGATTGATCACCCGTGCCCACCTTCTAATGAGAGTAACTCTTCAACTCATACATTGTTTAATTTCCCTTCGTGCTTACCGAAGGATGAATGCTATGATAATTGTTATGATCCCAATATCCCTTTTTGATGATGCTTGCTATGCTTGTGGCCAAGATGCCAATGTGAATTATGCTTATGGAGATGAACTTGTTATAGTTCCTTATGTTAAACATGAAATTGTTGCTATTGCACCCACACATGATAGTCCTATTATCTTTTTGAATTCTCCCGACTACACTATATCGGGGAAGTTTGCCCTTATTAAGAATTATATTGATGGGTTGCCTTTTACCATTGCACATGATGATTTTGATAGATATAATATGCATGTGCTTGCTGCTCCTACTTGCAATTATTATGAGAGAGGAACTACATCTCTGCCTCTCCATGTTTCCAATATGGTAAAATTGCAAGAAACTATTTATACTATGCATTGGCCTTTACTTTGTGAGCATGAATTGTTCTTTTATGACATGCCGATGCATAGGAATAGAGTTAGACTTCGTCATTACATGATATATGTTACTTTGTGCTCACTACTAAATAACAAATCATTGTTAATTAAAATTGGCTTTGATATACCTTGGGATCCGGGTGGATCCATTACTTGAGCACTATATGCCTAGCTTAATGGCTTTAAAGAAAGCGCTGCTAGGGAGACAACCCGGAAGTTTTAGAGAGTCATTTATTTCTGTTGTGTGCTTTTATGAAGTTTAAAAAAAAGGGAACCCAAAACTTTTTCAAAAAGGAAAGTGAAAGTGAGAGAGACAAGCATTGTTGAAGTGGAGGAGCTCCTTGAACTTTGTTCATGCTCACGAAAACTTTGTGAATCTTGATTATAGAAACTTTTCAACAAAAATAATTATCCCCTTGTACAATTACATTGTATTATAAAAATAATGTGCCAAGGTTTGCCTTTAGGATGTTTTCAATGCTTGTTGGTTTGTACGGTGCAGGACAGAAACTTTGGCTGTAGTGCGCGATTTTACATTTTTTACTAGAACGTCAAATGGTTCTGAAACTTTTTGCACTGTCTTTCTATACAAATTTTTTATTTTTCCTGATTTTTGTAGAATTGTTGGAGTACCAGAGGTATGGTTAATGTTCAGATTATTACAGACTGTTCTGTTTTAGACAGATTCTGTTTTTGATGCATAGTTTGCTTGTTTTGATGAAACTATCAATTTCTATCAGTGGATTAAGCCATGAAAAAGTTATATTATAGTAGCTACAATGCAAAAACAAAATATGAATTGGTTTACAACAGTACTTAGAGTAGTTATTTGCTTTATTATACTAACGGATCTTACCGAGCTTTCTGTTGAGTTTTGTGTGATTGAAGTTTTCAAGTTTTGGGAGAGATCACGATGGATGAAGGAATAAGGAGTGGCAAGAGTCTAAGCTTGGGGATGCCCGAGGCACCCCAAGGAAATATTCAAGGACTCCCAAGCAACCAAGCTTGGGGATGCCCCGGAAGGCATCCCCTCTTTCTTCTAACGATCATCGGTAATTTCACTTGGAGCTATATTTTTATTCGTCACATGATATGCGTAAATCTTGGAGTGTATTTTTTGCATTTAGTTTCCACTTTTATTTTATGCACCATGCTGGTATGAGATAGTCCTTGGTTGATTTATAGAATTCTCATTGCACTTCACTTATATCTTTTGAGTATGGCTTTATAGAATGCTTCATGTGCTTCACTTATATCATTTGAAGTTTGGATTGCCTGTTTCCCTACACATAGAAAACCGCAATTTGTAGACTGCTCTTTTGCTTCACTTATATTTGTTAGAGTGTGAGCATATCTTTTTTAGAAAGAATTGAACTCTCCTGCTTCACTTATATCTATTTAGAGAGATGACAGGAACTGGTCATTCACATGGTTAGTCATAAAATCCTACATAAAACTTGTAGATCACTGAATATGATATGTTTGATTCCTTGCAATAGTTTTTTGATATAAAGATGGTGATATTAGAGTCATGCTAGTGGGTAGTTGTGGATTGTAGAAATACTTGTGTTGAAGTTTGTGATTCCTGTAGCATGCACGTATGATGAACCGTTATGTAACGAAGTTGGAGCATGAGGTATTTATTGATTGTCTTCCTTATGGGTGGCGGTCGGGGCCGAGCAATAGTCTTTTCCTACCAATATATCTCCCTAGGAGCATGCGCGTGGTACTTTATTTCGATGACTAATAGATTTTTGCAATAAGTATGTGAGTTCTTTATGACTAATGTTGAGTCCATGGATTATACGCACTCTCACCCTTCCATCATTGCTAGCCTCTTCGGTACCGTGCATTGCCCTTTCTCACCTTGAGAGTCGGTGCAAAATTCGCCGGTGCATCCAAACCCCATGATACGATACGCTCTGTCACACATAAGCCTCCTTATATCTTCCTCAAAATAGCCACCATACCTACCTATCATGGCATTTCCATAGCCATTCCGAGATATATTGCCATGCAACTTCCATCATCATCATATACATGCCTTGAGCATTCATTGTCATATTGCTTTGCATGATCGTAAGATAGCTAGCATGATGTTTTCATGGCTTGTCCGTTTTTTGATGTCATTGCTGTGCTAGATCATTGCACATCCCGGTACACCACCGGAGGCATTCATATAGAGTCATATTTTTGTTCTAGTATCGAGTTGTAATATTGAGTTGTAAGTAAATAAAAGTGTGATGATCATCATTATTAGAACATTGTCCCATGATCAAAATAAAAGTGGCCAAAGAAGCCCCCCCCCAAAAAAAGATAGAGGCCAAAGAAGCCTACAAAAAAACAAAAAAAGAGAAGGGGCAATGTTACTATCCTTTTACCACACTTGTGCTTTAGAGTGGCACCATGTTCTTCATATAGAGAGTCTCTTGAGTTATCACTTTCATATACTAGTGGGAATTTTCATTATAGAACTTGGCTTGTATATTCCAACGGTGGGCTTCCTCAAATGCCCTAGGTCTTCATGAGCAAGCCAGTTGGATGCACACCCACTTAGTTTTAGTTTGAGCTTTCATACACTTATAGCTCTAGTGCATCTGTTGCATGGCAATCCCTACTCCTCACATTGACATCAATTGATGGGCATCTCCATAGCCCATTGATTAGCCGCGTTGATGTGAGACTTTCTCCCTTTTTGTCTTCTCCACACAACCTCCACCATCATATTCTATTCCACCTATAGTGCTATATCCATGGCTCACGCTCATGTATTGCGTGAAAGTTGAAAAGGTTTGAGAACTTCAAAAGTATGAAACAATTGCTTGGCTTGTCATCGGGGTTGTGCATGATGTGAATATTTTGTGTGGTGAAGATGGAGCATAGCCAGACTATATGATTTTGTAGGGATAACTTCCTTTGGCCATGTTATTTTGAAAAGACATGATTGCTTTATTAGTATGCTTGAAGTATTATTGTCTTAATGTCAAATGATAGACTATTGCTTTGAATCACTCTTGTCTTAATATTCATGCCATGATTAGATATATGATCAAGATTATGCTAGGTAGCATTCCACATCAAAAATTGTATTTTTTTATCATTTACCTACTCGAGGACGAGCAGGAATTAAGCTTGGGGATGCTGATACGTCTCCGTCGTATCTATAATTTTTGACTGTTCCATGCCAATATTCTACAACTTTCATATACTTTTGGCAAATTTTTATACTATTTTTGGGACTAACATATTGATCCAGTGCCCAGTGTCAGTTCCTGTTTGTTGCATGTTTTTTGTTTCATAGAAAATCCATATCAAACGGAGTCCAAACGGATTAAAAACGGACGGAGAATATTTTTGGAATATTTGTGAAATGTGGGAAGAAGAACCAACGCGAGAAGGTGCCCGAGGGGGCCACGAGGCAGGGGCGCGCCCCTGACCCTCATGGGGCCCCCCGTAAGGCGGTTGCTGCTCTTCTTTGGCCGCAAGAAAGCTAATTTTCGGAGAAAAATCTGGGCGAAGGTTTCAATCCAATCGGAGTTATGGATCTCCGGATATATAAGAAACGGTGAAAGGGCAGAATACCAGAGCGCAGAAACAGAGAGAGACAAAGAGACAGATCCAATCTCGGAGGGGCTCTCGCCCCTCCGCCGCCATGGAGGCCATGGCCAGAGGGGAAACCCTTCTCCCATCTAGGGAGAAGGTCAAGGAAGAAGAAGAAGGGGGCTCTCTCCCCCTCTCTCCCGGTGGCGCCGGAACGCCACCGGGGCCATCATCGTGTGACGGTGATCTACACCAACACCTCCGTCATCTTCACCAACATCTTCATCACCTTCCTCCATCTATCTACAGCGGTCCACTCTCCCGCAACCCGTTGTACCCTCTACTTGAACATGGTGCTTTATGCTTCATATTATTATCCAATGATGTGTTGCTATCCTATGATGTCTGAGTAGATTTCCGTTGTCCTATCGGTAATTGGTGAATTACTATGATTGGTTTAATTTGCTTGTGGTTATGTTGCTGTCCTTTGGTGCCCATCATATGAGCGCGCGCGTGGATCACACCATAGGGTTAGTTGTATGTTGATAGGACTATGTATTGGAGGGCAAGAGTGACAGAAGCTTCAACCTAGCATAGAAATTGATGCATACGGGATTGAAGGGGGGCCAATATATCTTAATGCTATGGTTGGGTTTTACCTTAATGAACGTTAGTAGTTGCGGATGCTTGCTAATAGTTCCAATCATAAGCGCATAGAATTCCAAGTTAGGGATGACATGATAGCAGTGGCCTCTCCCACATAAAACTTGCTATCGGTCTAGTAAAGTAGTCAATTGCTTAGGGACAATTTCGCAACTCCTACCACCACTTTTTCACACTCGCTATACTAACTTTATTGCTTCTTTGCCTAAACAGCCCCTAGTTTTTATTTGCATACTCTTTATATTCTTGTAAACCTATCCAACAACACCTACAAAGTACTTCTAGTTTCATACTTGTTTTAGGTAAAGCGGATGTTAAGCGTGCGTAGAGTTGTATCGGTGGTCGATAGAACTTGAGGGAATATTTGTTCTACCTTTAGCTCCTCGTTGGGTTCGACACTCTTATTTATCGAAAGAGGCTACAATTTATCCCCTATACTTGTGGGTTATCACTGCTTCTTCCTCAAATTCTCTCTGTGCCACTAGCGCGGCACTAACCACTTGATTCGTTGCCGCTAGATATAGCAGCAACGGCTCTTGCAGTTTAGGTGCAACTAGTATTGGTGTGGAGGAGAGGTACTTCTTCAAATCTTGCAGCGCTGCCTCTGCCTCCGGAGTCCATTTCATTGGACCCACCTTCTTCAAAACTTTGAAGAAGGGGAGGGTGCGCTCAACAGATTTGGAGATGAACCTACTTAGAGCAGCAACACAGCCGGCAAGCCTACGGACGTCTATGCTCAATTGCTTTGATCTTGTCGGGATTTGCTTCGATTCCACGTTGAGACACAAAGAACACAAGAAGTTTGCCGGATGGGACGCCGAACACGCACTTCTCTGGGTTGAGCTTGAGGTTGATCTTGCGTAGGTTGGCAAATGTTTCCTCCAGATCCTGCACGAGTGTGGCCTTGTCCATGGTTTTGACTACTATATCATCCATATAGGCTTCCATATTTCTATGCAGCTGGGGCTCAAAACCAATTTGGACTGCTCGGGCAAATGTCGAACCCGCGCTTTTCAACCCAAAAGGCATCCGTACGAAACAGTAGGTACCACGTGGGGTGATGAACGCAGTTTTCTCTTCGTCTTCCTTCATCATGAAGATCTGGTGGTATCCTGAGTAGGCTTCAAGGAATGACAGCAGGTCACACCCAGCAATGGAGTCCACTATCTGGTCAATGCGTGGCAAAGGGAAAGGATCCTTTGGACAAGCCTTATTGATAGTTGTGTAGTCAATACATAGCCTCCACTTCCCATTTGCCTTACGCACTACCATTGGATTGGCAAACCACGTGGGGTGGAGCACTCCTCTGACCAAGCCTGCCACCTCCAACTTCCTGATCTCTTTGATGATGAACTCTTGTCGCTCCAAAGCTTGCTTTCTGACCTTCTACTTGACGGGCCGCGCATGGGGACAGACGGCAAGGTGGTGCTCAATCACCTCCTTGGAAATGCTGGGGGATGTCGGATGCTTGCCATGCAAACATGTCGACATTCGTCCGCAGGAAGGCGACGAATGCGCTTTCCTATTTGCTGTCGAGGGTGGAGCTTATGGTAAAAGCTCCACCAGTGCCATCCTCCTTGACAAGCACCTTCTTGGTTTTTGGCGGGGCCGCCTTGGACCTCTTGCTCCCACCGGCGGAGCTCTCTGGCATGTCCTCAACGGTAACGCGGCGCTTCAAAGAGGCGCGTTTGCCGGAGGAGGTGCAGGAGTCCTTGCCGGGGTCGGAAGTCTTGCCGGAAGGGGCCTTGCCGGCAGAGGCAGAGGCCTTGCCGGTTTTCTTCCCTCCCCGGGCCTCAGCGGCAGGAACAAGTGCCTTGGCGGCAGCCGCTGCAACTGCCTCCCGGTAGAGTTGGTCGGCGCAGATGAGCACGTCCTTCTTGTCGGAGGGAACGGTGATGATGCTCATCGGCCCGGGCATCTTCAACGTGTTGTAAGCGTAATGTGATGCCGCTGTAAACTTGTCCAACGCTGGGTGGCCGAGGATACCATTATAGGGCAAGGGTATCTTGGCAACATCAAAAACGATCTTCTCCGTCCGATAGTTCAGCTCGCCCCCAAATGTGATGGGCAACGTGACTTTGCCCTTCGGCTGACTCCTCCCCGAGTTGACCCCTTGAAACATGCCCGTCTCCTCGAGATCTCCATCGGGGATCTGTAGCCTTTCGATCACAACGGGCGAGATCAAGTTCAGACTGGCCACATCGTCAACTAGTATCTTCGTCACCTTGAGGTTGCGTATAGTTGGGGAAACCAACAACGACAAACACCCGACTGCAGTTGTGCGGTCAGGGTGATCCTCGGTGTCAAAAATGATAGGCGTGCTGGACCACTTCAGTGGCCTCTGGGCATCGAACGATGGCTCCGCCGCAGTGACTTCACGCGCCCACTGCTTCAGTTGGCGGTGAGAGGTGTGCAGCGAGGCGCCATCATCGATGCACATGGCCTCCGTAGATTTCTAGAACTCGTGCTCGCTGGACTCGTCGCCCTCATCATGATCATCATCTTCCTCCTTCTTGTCGCAGCCCCGAGCGGGCCTCTCATGTTGATTATCCTTGTCGTGGCAGCCTCCTCGACCGGCATGCTTCTTGCCGGACCCCTCAGCACCATCCTGGCCCTTCTCCTTGTCGCACCTCTCATATTCATCTTTATGCTTCTCTGCAAGCAGCTCAACCTGCCGGCAATTCTGGAGGTCATGGCCTTTGGTGCGGTGGATCTTGTAGTACTACTTGTCGGAGCCTCCTGGCTTGTCGGCAGTCGCCAAGGCCCGGCAGGCGGCGCACCCGACAACTTCCTTGCTGGGGTCATCAACCTTGGCCTTCTTGGCAGTGTCGGGGTCGCCGGATCCCTCGACGGCAAGCACTGTCTTGCCCTTACGCTTGCTATTGCGGCGTTGGCCCTTGTTTGCCGGGGCGGCGACGTCTTCGTCTGTGGAGTCGGTTTCCACGCCGGCATCTTCGCCAGGGTACTTCCTTCCTTCTTCAGCCCGAGCGCACCTATCGTCCAGAACATACAGCTCGGCTACATCTTTAACCTTGTTCATTGCCAGCTCCTCGCGCATCTTGTGGTTGAGCACATTCTGATGGGATGCACTGATGACAGCGGCGGGATGAACATCTGGGATGTTGTACTGCACACGGCTGAACCTTTGTATGTACTTCCGCAGGGACTCATCGTCCTTCTGGGGGATGACATGCAAATCACTCGCCTGGCCAGGAGCTTGGTGGCCTCTGGTAAAGGCGCCAACAAACTCATGGCACATATCCGACCAAGAAGAGATGGAATCCACTGGCAGATGCATCAACCATGACATGACGTTGGGCTTAAGTGCCAATGGGAAATAAGTGGCAAGCACCTTATCGTCGCGAGCCCCGGCAGCTTGCATCGCGATGGTGTGGATGCTAAGGAACTCCGACAGGTGAGTCTTGCCTTTGTATTTTTCTCCGCCCTCAGGCTTGAACGTGCGGTGGGTGGGCCACTGGAACTGCCGCAGCTCACGGGTAAAGGCTGGACAATCCACCTCGTAAGGTAGGTCGTCGGCCCTCCCCGGCGCTGGGCGGTCCATAGTGGGTCCCCCGCACCTATCTGACTGATGGCTCGCATCCAGCCGCCGCTCGATAGTGGTCCAAGCGTCTTCCTGAGCTTGCTCCCGAAGGACTTGACGTTGGTCGGAGCGGGCTCGTGGGTCGGACGACGTCGTAGAAACATTGTCGCGGGCGTCGGCCCGGCGAGCCGACGGTTGTTGTCGCGACCGTGGGGGAGGAGAGTGCACCATGGTTGCAGCGTCCCGAGTCCTCCCACCGCCGGCATGCACCGGCTCGACAGAATGCCGGCACGAGGGTCCCGCTGGGCGCGACTCGTCTTTGTTGGCGAAGCTAATGAGGCTTTGAATGGTGGCCCTCCACTCGTCGAGCTTCTCCGCTGCTGGAGGGAAGTCGAGGAGTAGTTGCATGCGTGCCAACGCTTCCGCTGGCATGGGTGGCTGGCTGGCTGGCTGCTGAGATGGTGCGGTGGCAGGGTCTTCATGAAGATCTGCATGCCACCACGCAGGTGCTTGGCTAGTTGGCCTAGAAGCTGTGTGCTGCCACACAGGCGCTCGCCTAGTTGGCGAGCTGGCCGCCACGTCGGAACGGGCGCGGGGTGATACGTCTCCAACGTATCTATAATTTTTTTATTGTTCCATGCTATTATTATCTGTTTTGGATGTTTATGGGTTTTATTATACACTTTTATATTGTTTTTGGGACTAACCTATTAACCGGAGGCCCAACCCAAATTGCTGTTTTCTTGCCTATTTCAGTGTTTCGAAAAAAAGGAATATCAAATAGAGTCTAAACGGAATGAAACCTTTGGGAAAGTTATTTTTGGAACGGAAGCAATCCAGGAGACTTGGAGTTTATGTCAGGGAAGCTTCGAGGGAGGCACGAGGCAGGGAGGCGCGCCCTACCCCCCTGGGCGCGCCCCCACCCTCGTGGGCGCCTCGTGGCTCCCCTGACCGACTTCTTTCGCCTATATATATCAATATACCCTAGAAACATCGAGGAGCAGAATAGATCGGGAGTTCCGCCGCCAGAAGCCTCCATAGCCACCTAAAACCAATCTAGACCCATTCCGGCACCCTGCCGGAGGGGGAATCCCTCTCCGGTGGCCATATTCATCATCCCGACGCTCTCCATGACGAGGAGGGAGTAGTCCACCCTCGGGGCTGAGGGTATGTACCAGTAGCTATGTGTTTGATCTCTCTCTCTCTCGTGTTCTTGAGGTGGTACAATCTTGATATATCGTGAGCTTTGCTATTATAGTTGGATCTTATGATGTTTTCTCCCCCTCTACTCTCTTGTGATGAATTGAGTTTTCCCTTTGAAGTTGTCTTATCGGATTGAGTCTTTAAGGATTTGAGAACACTTGATGTATGTCTTGCATGTGCTTATCTGTGGTGGCAATGGGATATCATGTGATCCACTTGATGTATGTTTTGGTGATCAACTTGCGAGTTCCGTGACCTCGTGAACTTATGCATAGGGGTTGGCACACGTTTTCGTCTTGACTCTCCGGTAGAATCTTTGGGGCACTCTTTGAAGTTCTTTGTGTTGGTTGAATAGATGAATCTGAGATTGTGTGATGCATATCATATAATCATACCGACAGATACTTGAGGTGACATTGGAGTATCTAGGTGACATTAGGATTTTGGTTAATTTGTGTCTTAAGGTGTTATTCTAGTACGAACTCTATGATAGATTGAATGGAAAGAATAGCTTCATGTTATTTTACTACGGACTCTTGAATAGATCGATCAGAAAGGATAACTTTGAGGTGGTTTTGTACCCTACCATAATCTCTTCGTTTGTTCTCCGCTATTAGTGACTTTGGAGTGACTCTTTGTTGCATGTTGAGGGATAGTTATATGATCCAATTATGTTATTATTGTTGAGAGGACTTGCACTAGTGAAAGTATGAACCCTAGGCCTTGTTTGAACACATTGCAATACCGTTTGTGCTCACTTTTATCATTAGTTACCTTGCTGTTATTATATTTTCAGATTACAAAAACCTATATCTACCATCCATATTGCACTTGTATCACCATCTCTTCGCCGAACTAGTGCACCTATATAATTTACCATTGTATTGGGTGTGTTGGGGACACAAGAGACTCTTTGCTATTTGGTTGCAGGGTTGTTTGAGAGAGACCATCTTCATCCTACGCCTCCCACGGATTGATAAACCTTAGGTCATCCACTTGAGGGAAATTTGCTACTGTCCTACAAACCTCTGCACTTGGAGGCCCAACAACGTCTACAAGAAGAAGGTTGTGTAGTAGACATCAAGCTCTTTTCTGGCACCATTGCCGGGGAGGTTAGCGCTTGAAGGTATATCTTTAGATCTTGCAATCGAATCTTTTAGTTTCTTGTTTTATCACTAGTTTAGTTTATAAAAGAAAATTACAAAAAAATGGAATTGAGTTTGCCTCATATGCTTCATCTTTTTAATATCTTTCGTGAGAATGATGGAAAGGAAAATTGTGCTCAAATGCTAGAAGAAGAAGTCTATAAAATGTTTGGCACTAAATCTTTGAATGATGAGCATGATTGCAATGTTATTAGTATGAACTCTTTGAATATCCATAGTACTAATGATGATTGCACTAGTCATGATGAAAATATCACTTATAAGCATGTCGATTTTTGTGGAGTGCATAGAGTTTGCAATTACATACCAAACAGGGATGATAGATTTTGCAAGAGGCATAAGTATTTGGAAACTAAATGGTTGCAAGAAAGGCTAGATGTTTGTGCTGAAAATTTAAACTTTCTTGGCCCTACTTGTGAACTTTGAAATGAACGTGATCGTTTCAGTACCCAATGCAAATTGTTTCATGATCGTATCGTGTCCAAAAACTGTGATGACTTGATTTCCCTTGCACATCATAATGAACTTAGTTTGCTCTTGGGTTATGAAGAAATGAAACGTATATCTAAGGTTATTCCAGAATTGCCCTTCATAGAGTTCTTAATTTTGATCTAGAGGAAATTTATATGTATTGTGCGGTGAATTGCATTGAAAATCCTTATATTGCCAATTACATAAAGAAAAAAACAAATAGAGGATGAAGAGAATACTAATGAAAGGGAAGAGACTTCCCAATATTCTCCTATTATTTCTTATGATGAATCAGGTAACGAGGAGGAGCCTTCTAATCAACCAATCTCATTAATAAGGAGCTCCAAAAAAAGGATTGAACCCACACATGATGTGAAGAAGAAAAAGAAAAGACGGAGAAACAAAGGTAGAAAGGTATCTCTCCCAAATGATGTTGCTCCTATTTACTCATTGTGATGATGATAATTGCTATACTATTGGTGCCATCCATACTATTAATGATGAGAGTGATTATGCTTATGATATGAAAAGGCCCAAGCTTGGGGATGCTATGTTTGATGAAGATGATGTTTTTGAGAATATATTTGCTGCAATTAATGTTTGTCCTAAGCTTAGGGATGCTACGTTTAATGAAGATGATATTTTTAGTCTCCCAAGTTTTGATATGCAAATGTATAATGATGATAGCATACCTCCTACTTATGATGATTTTATTGATGAAAGTGGGTTTGGAAGAGTGTCAACTTTAGGAAGTAATGATCCCACTATTTGGAGGATGTTGAATCTTATTATGATAATTATTAAAGTGGATTAGGAGAGGTCATGACTTTATTTAGTAACAATTCCACTATCTTGGAAGAGGTTTCAATTGATTATGATGAGAACAAAGTTGCTACTTATGATGATTATTGTGATGAAACTTATACTATAAAAGTAGCGATGATTATATTTATAAAACTTGTTATGATTATGATTACTCTTTTTCTGAACATTACTCATTTAATGTGGAAACAATTTACAGTATTCGAGTCTCTTATGATACTCCCACTATTTCGAATGAGAAGAATTTTGCTTATGTGGAGAGTAGTAAAAATTCTATACTTGTAGATCATGAAAAGAATGCTTTAGGTGCTGGTTATATTGTTGAATTCATTCATGATGCTACCGAAAATTATTATGAGGGAGGAATATATGCTTGTAGGAATTGCAATAATACCAAGTTTCCTCTCTATGTGATTAAAGTTTTGAAGTTATGCTTGTCTTGCCTTCCTATGCTAGTTGATTATTGTTCCCATAAGTTGTTTGCTCATAAAATACCTATGCATAGGAAGTGGGTTAGACTTAAATGTGCTAGTCATATTCTTCATGATGCTCTCTTTATGTTTCAATTCTTATCTTTTATGTGAGCATCATTGAAATCATCATGCCTAGCTAGGGGCGTTAAACGATAGCGCTTGTTGGGAGGCAACCCAACTTCACTTTTGTTCTTTGCTTTTTGCTCCTATTTAGTGACAAATAATTCATCTAGCCTCTGTTTAGATGTGGTTTTATGCTTTTAATTAGTGTTTGTGCCAAGTAGAGCCTTTAGGATCTTCTTGGGTGATTGTTATTTGATCTTGCTGTAAAAAACAGAAAGTATGCGCTCACGAGAATAATTTCCATTTTTTACCAGAGAGCGATAAAATACCAATTCCACTTGCAGTAGATTAATAAACAAATTGTCTAGGACTTCCTAATTTCTCAGGATTTTTGGGGTTCCAGAAGTATACGTTTGATACAGATTACTACAGACTATTCTGTTTTTGACAGATTCTGTTTTCTATATGTTGTTTGCTTATATTTGATGAATCTATGAGTAGTATCGGAGGGTATGAACCATAGATGAGCTGGAATACAGTAGATATTACACCAATATGAATTTAGAATGAGTTCACAACAGTACCTAAGTGGTGATTTATTTTCTTATACTAACGGAGCTTACGAGTTTTCTGTTAAGTTTTGTGTTGTGAAGTTTTCAAGTTTTGGATAAAGATTCGATGGACTATGGAATAAGAAGTGGCAAGAGTCTAAGATTGGGGATGACCAAGGCACCCCAAGGTAATATTCAAGGACAACCAAGAGCCTAAGTTTGGGATGCCCCGGAAGGCATCCCCTCTTTCGTCTTCGTTCATCAATAACTTTACTTGGAGCTATATTTTTATTCGCCACATGATATGTGTTTTGCTTGGAGCGTCATTTTATTTTATTTTGTTTTGCATGCTGTTTGAATAAAATATCAAGATCTGAAATTATTAAATCTTAGAGAGTCTCCACATGGTTGCATAATTATTCGACTACTCATTGATCTTCACTTATATCTTTTGAAGTAGATTGTCATTTGCTCTAGTGCTTCACTTATATCTTTTAGAGCATGGCGGTGGTTTTATTTTATAGAAATAATTGATCTCTCATGCTTCACTTATATTATTTTGAGAGTCCTTTAGAACAACATGGCATTATAAAAACCTTCATATAAGTGCATTGAACTCTAAGAGAAGTTTGATACTTGATGATTGTTTTGAGATATGGAGATGGTGATATTAGAGTCATGCTAGTTGAGTAGTTGTGAATTTGAGGAATACTTGTTTTGAAGTTTGTGATTCCCGTAGCATGCACGTATGGTGAATCGTTATGTGATGAAGTCGGAGCATGATTTATTTATTGATTGCCTTCCTTATGAGTGGCGGTCGGGGACGAGCGATGGTCTTTTCCTACCAATCTATCCCCTAGGAGCATGCGTGTAGTACTTTGTTTCGATAACTAATAGATTTTCGCAATAAGTATGTGAGTTCTTTATGACTAATGTTGAGTCCATGGATTATACGCACTCTCACCTTCCACCATTGCTAGCCTCTCTAGTATCGCGCAACTTTTGCTGGTACCATAAACCCACCATATACCTTCCTCAAAACAGCCACCATACCTACCTATTATGGCATTTCCATAGCCATTCCGGGATATATTGCCATGCAACTTTCCACTGTTCCGTTTGCTATGACACGCTTCATCATTGTCATATTGCTTTGCATGATCATGTAGTTGACATCGTATTTATGGCAAAGCCACCGTTCATAATTCTTTCATACATGTCACTCATGAGTCATTGCACATCCCGGTACACCGCCGGAGGCATTCATATAGAGTCATGTTTTATTCTAAGTATCGAGTTGTAGAGTTGTAAGAAAATAAAAGTGTGATGGTCATCATTATTAGAGCATTGTCCCATGTGAGGAAAGGATGATGGAGACTATGATTCCCCCATAAATCGGGATGAGACTCTTGGGCGGCGGCGAGCCTGGCCCCTCCTTGGGAGCCTTTTCCTTCTTCGTGGCGGAAAGCCTCCTCACTGGAGCCATGGACGCTTTGGCGGGATGGCAGAACGAGGAAGGAGGACAAGTAGGGACCGAAAAAATGAAGATGAGCTGGGGGGCTCCGTCCCCTCTCCCATTTATATAGCCAGAGGGAGGCCAACCGTCGGCCTCTCACGTCCAGGTAATGATGTCCTTTCTGCATGCATCAGGCAGTTGTCACGTCGGGCAGTTGCCGAGGCAGCGTGGAAAGTGAAGACGCCCACGTCCCATCAAGCGCCACGCGTCGAGTCGGTCCGCAGGCGATTAGGGCTCGCAACGCTTGACCCTTGCCCTTTGGCTTCGCCTTGAAGCCAAGTGCGACCGCGCCTTGGGCCCGGGGGCTACTGGCTGTGTTCTGAAAACCAAGGTGCCTAGACTTGCCTGCCTGCGGCCCATGGCGTGGCTCCGTCGACGGCCTGGTACGACCCATCTACAACACCTTCAAGACAAGACCCTCGCGAGGGGCCAAGCCTCGCGAGGCGGGCGACATCAAGACCTCCGGAGGGAGCGGCCTCCCCAGACTGGCTCCCGAGAAGTGGAGATTTCTATGCGGGTGCCCACCTCATGAGATTAAGGTGACGCAAGCCATGACGACCAAGGCCAGTCGGTCGTCAGCGGGCGTGGAGCAGCAGGTTTTCTCTTTGGTGCTAAGGAGACAAGCGCAAGCGCGCGGTCTCGAGGTATCTACCAAAGGTTTCCATTCTCATGCAACGAGACCAAGACCGCCAGGACGGCAGGACGAATGTCATCGTCAAGCCCACCGCTGCGTCACGGCCAGAGGCTTTGCAGGCAAAGACCACCTTTCATCTGACTACGGTGATGAAGGAGCGATGACGACGCCGCGCCTTCCGCCTTTGTTTCGCTTCAATGCTTGTAGTAGTCCCTAGGTGATCCATAGATCTGAATGTATTTATTATTAGTTTTTTCATGTTCATTGTCGTGTCATAATTAAAGATTAATAGATTGAAAGTTTTCTAAAAAAATTTGCTTGTAACTAACCATTTATTTATAAGAGTAAATGGGTGCATCACAAATTCAGGCATACCCCAGCTAAAAAAGGCCACATAAACTAGATAAGTTTTTCTTTAACATGGTACAAAAGCAAACACTCATATACATATATACGTACATACAATCACCCTTATGAACACATGAACATACACTTTATCCCAATGAACACCTTCAGAGATGAAGTTGGCACATCATCTTAAGATTGACCAAGTCGCCATAGACTCTTTCATAGTTGACGGAGCATCTCCTTTCACTGAATGTACATATCTGGATGGCATGAAAAAATCCAGAAAAATGCAAGTATCAATGTAAGTCTAAGACCTAGAACTGTAATGAGCTGAGAATACTACTGTTCTGTTAACCATGCAACCACTTGAATTGTGATGAGATAAGTTCTGGTAGCACTACTTTGGCAGTAGCAATGACGTGCTATTTTTTTTTTCTGTGCGAGATGGACACGGTAAATTTCTTGCGTGTGAATAAAAAAAGAAAAAAAGAAAAAGAAAAGAAGGCAAGGAAAACCAGATAGGAATTCAACCGTCATCCGGGAAAGGGAAGGGGGCGGAGGAGGGCGAAGGAAGTCACAGTTTGCATAGGGTTTCTCTCCTTCCTGCCCAAGACGAACAAGCACACCACACAAACCCACACCCCCTGCGGAATTCACAAACCCACAAAAATTCCGAGCAAGATAAATCCTCTCGAAAAATCGGCGCCCCGAATCCCTTCGCAAGAGCTTCCCGAATCCCGCGAATCCCCGCGAGATTTCCCAATCCTCCGCCGCCGCCGCCTTCCGCAGATTTCACGGCGAGACCCATCGACAACACCGTACGCAGAGTGGTCGCCCGCCCGCCGAGGCGCTCTATCCCAGCCCGAGCAGCCTGCCTCCTGCTTGATCAATCTTCTCTCTTCCCACCGAGTCCTGACCTACAAACAAACCGTGCCCTAGAGCCGCCGCCGCCGCCGCCGCGCCGTACCCTAGCGTCACGGCTGAGGCCTCAATCCCGCACGCCCGCCTCTCACGCGCGTGGCCGCCATCGCCGTTCCCGTCCTTCCTCGTCGGGACATCGCGTTCTTGCTGTCTCCACCCCGTCTGCAGTCTTTAGCCATTGGGGTTTGAGGTATGAGCTTGTTATCATCCAGCGGTTAGTTAAATCCCACTGACCTTCACAACATCTGGGTGTGCCGCTGCACACACGGCACACCATCTAGATCCGCCCCTCGGGGCTAGGCTTTGGTGGTCTCGGCTTCGCCCGAGTGGAGACTGGGCGCGGAACTGCGGATGTGCTGTTGAATCGTGTGTAGGCACCACCCTGAGTGACTGACTAGGACTAGGAGTGAAAGGTAGTTGTGGTGGTAGTAGTGGTGGTGGTTTCATTGCTGTGCCGGACCGGACGTCGCTGCTGGGGCGCGTAGATGGTGAACGGCGCCTGCTGGCATGGACCGAGGTGAGCCCTCATTGAAACCAGAATGGCTGGTGCGCGGGGTTGCCACACCGACAGTAGCTGCCACAGGCTTCCGGCCAGGAACATCGCCCCGTGCAGGTGAGCTGCCTTTCCTTCAATTTACCATTTTGGTGCATATAACGGCTAGGGGTTAGTGCTGCTTATAGAAAGTTTTGCAAGATTAATTGTTATTATAGTAGTCGAATCGCATACGTTTCTAGTGGTATTGGATAATTTTACACGAGCCGTTATTAGTTCTTAGACTTTTTTATGCTGGGTGGTGTTTTTTTCATTTATGCACGGTGAAGTTAGTGCACTTCTTCTGGTGTGCAATTGCTGCCTGCTAGCTCACCATTTTTTTAAGAACAATGATCATTCTTCAACCTTTCTACCACCAGTATTGGCATGAGTCTGATTCAAGGACAATGCTTGTACTGTGAAGCGCTTTATTTAGTATGTTTGTTGCATGAAACATGAAGCAAGTGTAATATGTCACATAAATGCGTAATTTTGGACTTGTGGTAATCATGGAGCAATCTGTCTTCATAGACATTGTTTACATCAGCACATCAGCCTCGTGCTGTTGCATGGTAAACTGATGGTTATCAGTGTGTAATTTTTAACCGCGGTAACTCTTATTAAATTAAATATTATTTACTTGGAAATGATTTAATGGTAGTTATTGGGCTATTGCGCTGGAGTCAGTCCAGACTTCAGAGACTTTCTTGGACGGGAATGTTTACTTGTTCATGTTGGTTAGCCGTGTTGCCATAATGCATCAGCAGTCCGTGTAATGCCAAATGTACTAGGGAGTGCGTGAGGATTAGGCCGAATCACCTCTTAAGAATTGCTTGGAGAGAGGCATGATGTGTAGTTGATATATCATGACTATTTCTCATGTCTTTCATGCTTGCAGCTTTGTTGATCATTCTTAAATGCTTGCCTTTCTTGCCTGCATATATGGAAATAGATAGTAGAATGTATGCCCTTCTCCATACACAAATATATACATAGTTGATACCTCTAGTTTAAGTAGCTTAAGGGGTAGGCAAGACATTTTTAGCAATAGACAATTTTCTTTCCTTGGTGCAGTGGGATATGCATGTGCACTGAACTTGCTAATTGCTATGGTATTGTTTATTGTAGTGTACTAGCAGAAGTAGAGCTATATTAGGCTAGAAGCAAAATGTGGTCTGGTATTTCGTACTATAACTTGTTTTGATTAGCAGACTAGCATAACTAGACCAAGCAAATGGTTAATGAATTAAATTATACTTCCTCCGTCCCAAAATAAGTGACTCAAGTTTATACTAGCTTTAGTATAAAGTTAGTACAAAGTTGAGTCACTTATTTTGGGATGGAGGGAGTAGTATGTAAAAGTAAACGCATAAAGAACTATAAACGCATTCTTCACTTCACCATGTCTCTGCAATCTCACTGCCTGCAATCACACAAATGCTGAAATGGAAAGTTCATGACCAAGAGGTCCAAGGCACCATTTCATATTACTTGCTTTGGCCTGGAGACAAGTCTCGGGTTGTATATTGGGGTTTGCCCAGTGGAGAGGCACTGGGAGTTAACTGTGTGCAGTAGATTGGCCTGCTGCAAGGAGCTCAGGGCGCAAGGTCCCAAGCTTCATCTGTGCAAGATCAGTTTTTAGCTGTCCATTGGTGTGGCAAATGTAATTATTGATTCAAGGCACAGAAGTGTGCTCTTGTAGTCACAAATAGCTATTTTAAAATTATTTTCTTTTGTTGATATGTCTAGTAAACTCATTTGTTGCTTGTTGTCACATGTGTAGTACCTGGGGACCGTTATGTGAGATACCAATCATACTGTATAGTGTATTACATCAACGATGCAGCCTTTTGTTCTGTGATATATTGCATTAATGCGTATGAATTTTATTGTTCTTGCACTTGGCATGTAGTAAGGGTTGATGTCCATTGTTCCTTCAACAATTTTTGCCACGTCTTTCTGGTTGCTTTGGTTTAACTCTGCATGGTTTAGCTAAACATATATGAACCTCGTTTAAATGACTGTTCTTCTAAGCTTACACACATGATGTATATTTGCTAATGAGCTGTTACTTGAATGCTTTTAGATGATCAAGACAGGGGTGCTTCATCAAGAAACCGATCTTCAGGCCGTGATCGTGAACGGAGCTCCCAACAGTCCTCTTCCCGCAGGGGTTCTGGCCCAAGTGTGTCCAGACGGCATGACCGGGATGGCACAGTGAAGTCAAGAGGGTATGCTAGTTTTGGAAGGAGCAACAGGGACAGGGGTTGTGACAAGGATTCTGATTTCCGTGATTGGGAGAGTAGATTGGGTCTTGCAGGTGACCCACTGCGTGATGGCTTTGGGCCCTTTAACTCATGCAGACCCGAAAGCGATAGGCTTAATCGTATTCGTCCAAAGTTGGACACATTGAATCGAGCATCTGGAGTAAGTTTGGACAATGGTAATCTATCTAGAAAGGATGCTGGCGGCATGTCCTTTGAGCGAGAATTCCCACACCTTAGTTCTGAGGACAACAATGGAAAACATGATGTAGTTAGAGTTCCATCTCCTGGAATTGGCTCCCCAATTCAGAGCATACCATTGGTTACCGCGCCTGATGGCTGGAACTCAGTGCTAGCAGAAGTCCCTGGACTTAGTGAGCCAAGCAATACCCAGACCTCTTCTGCTTCATCACGTGCTGGTTCCAGTCAGCAGCTTGTAGTGTCGAACTGTGGGACTGCCTTAAGCATGGCTGAAACAGTAATGCAGACTCCATTAAAAATTTCCACCACACCTCAGGTAATGTATTATGTACTGAATATGATATCTTGTGTTGTTTACTCCTTTTGGTCTATATGATCATACTCATTTTGTACCATTCACTTAATCTAATTAATGTTTCCTGTGCAATATCATTTTTTTACCCAGCTATCGATTGACGCTCAGAAGATTGAAGAAAGAACTATGAGGCAGTGTATTCTAAGACCTCTGACGCCTTCGTCAAACAAAAATTCTGTATGCACTCTGTACATTGCCTTCTCTGTGAGATCAATTGTTTTGTTTTGTTGTTTGTGTCTTGTGTGATTACCATGGTTGTATTTAAATCGTGCAATTTCTCGGATACACTGTCTGGTTTGTAACTTTGCTTTTGAAAGACAGATCATCACAAGCATAATTTCAACTTTCTTTGTCTTGCATGATCAAGTAGTATCGGACTGTTATTCATGGATGAACAATTCAATTTTGTTTCTATGTCAGGAATCTGCTTCATCAATGTCCCTTACAATTGCCTGGTCCTAAATTACGCATGTCATTAGTGATCATATTCATAATATTTACAAGATATGGTCATAAGCTGGTTCAGTCGCTTCATGTTGTTTGCAAACTGCAAGTATCCATGAAGCGGATGTGGCAGTTACCTGAGTGTCTTCATAGCATAATAATTTATGTAAATGCAATGCATGATGTGGTGTAAGTATGGATACATATTAGTTGATAGTTTGAACGTACGCGCTGGAGATTAGGAGATATGTTTTTCTGTTGTAAAATCTATCATCCTTTATATTTTTGTACACCCGTTATTTAAATACGCAGTTTGGTTCTGAACTAATTTACAAGGAATAGTGATTCAAAAGTCAGAAACTTCTATTCTTGTAGCATTGAGTTATGAATCATATTGATCGTTAGAACAGTTGAAATACTCATTACATAGAAGCTGTTTGTTCTGATGTAAGACTTAACTGGTAGTGTGAGTTTTGTAGTTTCTCTTACTTGTTTGGCTCATGAACACCTGAAAGAAATTATTAGGATTACTGTGCATGTAGATTATGTATTTATGTTCCCCGCAAAGAACTTAGATTAAGAGAACTCTATTATTAGAATTTTAGTGGGACAATTTTTTTGTGTGTTTGACCTTCCATGTTATATGAGTTTGTCAATATTACTGCTTATGATCCATATTTTATTTTATTTCATAGTAGTATATGCCAACTACTAAACATTTTCTTGATACTATAACATCTACAAATATTCCACCACACAGCAAAACTGACAGAAACTTCCCTTTTGTATATTACTTGATCAGCATTTGATCATTAAGCATGCAATTGATATAATACACCGTAGTTTGTTCAGGCATGTCTACATTTTGGGGAAGGTTGCATAAAGTAAATCCTCTATATGTGCTTCTGGCTGGTTTTCTGTTTCACTTATTATGGAGTGTTTTCTTGTGTGTGTTGATATGGAGTGGTGTTGCCTTGTACTGAAAAAAATACACTTTGGTTTGCCCTTATTCCTTAATGCTTTGCAGGTATCTACTTTGTCAGATAGGTTAAAAACGAAAGGTGCAAGAGCTGGGGATTCTAATGGTTCTATCAAAACTGCACCCCAACTGTCAGCACAGTCTTCCAATACCTCTGTTCGTACTCCAGTCAAATCTGAGGTTGCCAAGCCATCTCAACCAGGATCCTTTCAAGTCCTGACCCGTGAGCAGAATGGTGCTGCAAATACCTCAAAAGACTCCACTAGCAATCCTTTAAGCCCTATTCTAGGTCGATCTTCTTCAGTGGAACCACTGAAAAAGCCCCTTGTCAACCAAAAGCTTAAAGGTGTCATAAATGGCCTCCCTTTGCAATTACAACAAGGTCCATCTGGTGAGAGAAAATCAATAACAAAAGCCAAGCATAAATTCTTTGAGTTTCTGCGGAGCAAGTCTTTAAATGGTTCAAGCACGGGTATTGAGTCCTCATCTAGCTTGATTAATGAACAGAAGAACCCGTGTCTTGATTTATCCTTGTTTGATGCTGGAATCAAGTGTATTGAGACTGGAAGTAGTTCTTGTGAGGATGCGAATTCTTGTGATGGGTCTCAGCGACACCTCTCTGACAATGAGGAAACAAAGGCATCTTTGGAACCTCTTGATGTTTTTTATCGTGGGTCCCATGGGGTTGCAGCTGTCAAGGATACCAACTCTTTATCAGATCATGGTGATGCCGAAAATGGATCTATGGCGCCTCAGGCAGACAAGGCTGAAGCTACTCTGGCCATTATGGCAGCAGATATAAATGATGGTTCCGCAAAGGCAGACTCCAGCTATGGTGATGCCAGTTTGTTGTTTGTGCCCATTGTAGCTGGGGAAGAGGAATCATATCCTACTGAAGATGAACCTAGTCCAGAAGAAATGGCTTTCCTGAAATCTCTTGGCTGGAAAGAAGACGAAGTAGTTCCGCCTCTGAAACAGGAAGAGATAGCTGATTGTGTAAGTTTTGTTATGTTTCTTATTCTAGTTCATCAACATTATTTGGCTTTCAGTAACACACTCACGTGCGTAAGGTTTTTCCTTCTAATTAGTTTGCTAAGTAGCCGATAGGTACTCATAGGTTTCGGTTCATCTTCAGTTTCGCGAAAGCAGTTCCTAAAACTTCCAGTTCATCTTTAATTATTGTACTCCCTCCGTCCCAAAATTCTTGTTTTAGATTTGTCCAAATACGGATGCATCAAATCACGTTTTAGTATTAGATACATCCGTATCTAGAGGAATCGAAGACAAGAATTTTGGGACGGAGGGAGTATATCCTCAATGTGCATCATATCAGCAAAATGAATTGATGATGTCGTTTACCATGAAAGTATTGGTTGCCATCATCATTGTACTTCTGATGAGGCATACTAAATGATTTATGGGGCTTAGAAAAAGAGACTATTGTCTACGAATCGGGACCCAGCCGATGTTTCTGAGACCATATTGTTATCATTTACGTGGCAGTGTGCATCATTTAAGTATTCTGGTAATCCACATTAGGAATTGACCACTTGTTAAATTTTACCATGTGTATTGCTGTGACATAGATTCCCACTGTTTTGTAGTTAAGGCACAACGTGAGGCTGCAGCAGAAGCTTGAGGAATGCAGGGGCTAATGACAGGGCTCATCAACCAAAGTTTGTCACGGCGCTGAGAACTTGTGGGAATCAAGCTGTATTTTGTGATGCCATGGGACGATTGTGTCTAGCTTAACAAATCGAGATGTTTTAGTTAACTTCAGCTCTATGGGAGTTGTCATGCTTAGACCGATGTTTTTCCCTGCTGAAAAGAGGGTTGAGGTTTTTCTTCATTTTCCCAGAAGGAATACAGAATGATAAAAGCATGTATGGTGTTGGAGGCACATAGAGGTGCTCAGAAAGAATATAGGTTGTCTTCTTTTTTATACTTCTCATGGCTTATCCTTGTTTCAGAAAGAAAGGAAAAGAATAGGTTGTCTTCTTTTTTATACTTCTCATGACTTGCCTTTGATTATCGTGGTCTCAGATTTGCATTATCTATTTTCATTTTATTTTCTTATTCCTCTTCGTGTTTTTCACTTTTTCTATTGATTCATGGTGCTTCAATTGCTCACCCCTTTAGGCCTTGTTCGGTTGCAGAGTATATAATCCTCTAGTGGATTTAATACTCTATAGGATTGGGTGATCCCCCACCCCACACCAAATCCTCTCGGGGACTAAATACATGTCACTATGCAATTCATGATGCATTCGGTTAATCCTCTACACTCTACAGCAGTATCAATTAACAGCATGACTTTAGGCCGGCATCGCCAAAGCCTTGCTGCAGATAGAGAAAGAGAAAAGACACGAGGGAACAGGCACGCACAGATAGAGAGAGAACGAATCTGAAGGTCTCGTCGCCGGCTGCCTGCGGGGGAGATTGGATCGGCCGGGCTCCATGGCTGTTGTGGGTTGCTGCCGAGCTCGTCTCGCTTCGCTTCGTTGTTGAGCTGACGGTTGAAAAGGAGGCGGGGGGAGGAAGGGAAGGAGGATGCACGCTGCCTCCATCTGCTTCGGTAGCGTCTTCGGCGCCCGCTCCGCCGTCGCCGAATCGAGAGAGGGAGAGTGGGTCGGGGCGAGAGAGAGAGACGCAGTGTAACGTTTCACAAGAGGGTTTGTTTTCACGGGGTGGGACGCGTGGGTTGTTTTTCCCGGTGATATCCATGGGGTTTGGGAGGGATTTGGTCCAGACCAGGTCTAACCAAAGGCTATCATCAGCAAGTCAGGGATTGGACCCCAGCCGGGGGGGGGGGGGGACCCACATGGATCGGTGGGGTTTGCGCTCAATCCCGGTGGGGCTGGGGCTAACCGAACATAGCCTTAAGTTTTTTCTTTTCCTTTTGAGGGAATGCCATCAGTCCACAATAAAACTATGAATGAAAGAGGAAGGGTTCTCCGTCAACAGATTTGGAGGTTCAACATGGTCATGAGCAACCCTAGCCATGCTAGCTAGTTATTGAGCCACGTGATTCGTCTCTTGTGCACAATGCTCAAAAATAACTTGGATAAAATAATTATAAATAGGCGAGAGTCATGCGATCCAACTAAACGCATATGTCCAATCCCCCCTTTTTCCCACACCCTCCTTGCCATCTTCCTAAGCTCGCCACCGATGGCAAGGCCACACGTGTCGTTCATGGCGCAAGCTCGCCACCGATGGCAAGGCCACGCGTGTCGTTCATGGCGCAAGCTCGCCACCGATGGCAAGGCCACGCGTGTCGTCATGGCGCAAGCTCGCCACCGATGGCAAGGCCGCGTGTCGTCTGGCGCCAGCGGGTGCCGCCCCATCCCCCAGCGTCATCTTCTCCCCCCCTCGTCATCAATACTAGTCTGCAGTGCCCTGGTAACGTGTCGTTCATGGCGCAATCTCGCCACCGATGGCAAGGTGGTGCGTCGTCTGGCGCCAGCGGGTGCCGGTTGCAGCGTCCCGTGCCTCTGTCGTCTTCAATATCATAGAAAAAGTTGTTGCCGTTGGTAGCAGCACCCACAATTGCTGGTTCCAGCATCCACGGGCGTGGTTGCAGCAAAAATGGTCGTCGTTGCCAGTGGTAGCTGTCGTTGTCGGCGGCTATAGCACTGGTTTGGCCAATTCCAGCATTAGGCTAGCCGGTTGCAGCAAAAACCTCACCGTCGAAGAAGTCTCTTCCCGATTCCAGGAAACTTCATGGCCTATTCCAGCACCCCGCCTCACGGTTCCAGCAACCCCGTGCCGCCGCGCGGGTCGCCCTTGTCATTTTGCTGGTTCCAGCATGCCACCAACTGGTCTCGCTGGGCGCCGGCGGCTAGCAGCAGCGCCCCGATGCTGTTTCTAGCACTTGCCTCTCATGGTTGCAACTCCGCCATGGTTTGCAACTTTCCAACACATCAACGACTTGTATTTTTGGCCGGCGGCGGTTGCAACTTCGCTAGCGAGCATTGCAACAACGGCCAGGGATGACGAACGTCGGCTGTAGTAGCGAGGCTTGCTGGGAAGAAAGAGTTCCACAGAGAGGACGGGAGCGAGATGGATGATTTTCGATGGATGGATATGGTGTTGGTCGTTGGGTGAATAGATAAGAGCGTCAATGAGGATAAGAGCGCCATTGCATTAGTTGCATCCATGATACGTGGAAGTGAAAGTGAGAAGCTTATTACTTTTGAGTGTTTGGGCACCCTAGAGCTAGTGCCCTGATACGTCTCCGTCGTATCTACTTTTCCAAACACTTTTGCCCTTGTTTTGGACTCTAACTTGTATGATTTGAATGGAACTAACCCGGACTGACGCTGTTTTCAGCAGAATTGCCATGGTGTTGTTTTATGTGCAGAAAACAAATATTCTCGGAATGACCTGAAACTCCACGGAACATCTTAAAAAAAATAATAAAAAATTCTCGCCAAAGATGAAGACCAGGGGGCCCACACCCTTCTCACGAGGGTGGGGGGCGCACTCCCCCCTAGGGCGCGCCCCCCTTCCTCGTGGGCCCCCTGGATGCCCTCTGACGCCAACTCCAACTCTATATATTTGCTTTCGGAGAGAAAAAAATCAGAGAGAAGAAATCATCGCGTTTTACGATACGGAGCCGCCGCCAAGCACTAAAACCTCTCGGGAGGGCTGATCTGGAGTCCGTTCGGGGCTCCAGAGAGGGGGATTCGTCGCCGTCGTCATCATCAACCATCCTCCATCACCAATTTCATGATGCTCACCGCCGTGCGTGAGTAATTCCATCATAGGCTTGCTGGACGGTGATGGGTTGGATGAGATTTATCATGTAATCGAGTTAGTTTTGTTAGGGTTTGATCCCTAGTATACACTATGTTCTGAGATTGATGTTGCTATGACTTTGCTATGCTTAATGCTTGTCACTAGGGCCCGTGTGCCATGATTTCAGATCTGAACCTATTATGTTTTCATGAATATATGTGAGTTCTTGATCCTATCTTGCAAGTCTATAGTCACCTACTATGTGTTATGATCCGGCAACCCCGAAGTGACAATAATCGGGACCACTCCCGGTGATGACCATAGTTTGAGGAGTTCATGTATTTACTATGTGCTAATGCTTTGTTCTGGTTCTCTATTAAAAGGAGGCCTTAATATCCCTTAGTTTCCAATAGGACCCCGCTGCCACGGGAGGGTAGGACAAAAGATGTCATGCAAGTTCTTTTCCATAAGCACGTATGACTATATACGGAATACATGCCTACATTACATTGATGAATTGGAGCTAGTTCTGTGTCGCCCTATGTTATGACTGTTACATGATGAACCGCATCCGGCATAATTATCCATTACTGATCCGGTGCCTACGAGTTTTCCATATACTGGTTTACGCTTATTTACTTTCCCGCTGCTACTGTTACAATCACTACAAAATACCAAAAATATTATTTTTGCTGTCTTTACTTTTGTTGCCGCTACCACCACTATCATATTACTTTGCTACTAAACACTTTGCTGCAGATACTAAGTTTCTAGGTGTGGTTGAATTGACAACTCAGCTGCTAATACTTGAGAATATTCTTTGGCTCCCCTTGTGTCGAATCAATAAATTTGGGTTGAATACTCTATCCTCGAAAGCTGTTGCGATCCCCTATACTTGTGGGTTATCATGCCCTACTCCCTCCGTCTGGTGAAAAGTGTATGTTTGGCTTCAAAATTTGTCGACAAAAAAATGTACTTCTATCTTCCAATTGCACTTTAAAATAGAAAAAAATACTTCTCTCTCATCACGTGGTAATCAAGATCAATAACAATCTACATTTGGTCTTCTTAATTTCTATACATGCACTTAGCTTATTGGGGTTGGGTAATTAAAGAGGAGAGATATGGTGGCTTGCACCTTTCCAATGCATTTTTTAGTTCACCCCATAATTTGTCCTAAAATCTCTATACGTACACTCTTCATCGGACGGAGGGAGTAGATGGTTGGTGGTGTCGTGGAGCTCGATCATTGCGGTGTAAAGCTCCGAGCAAGCTTCAAGGTCTCCAATTAAGTTGTGGAGATTGCCCCGAGCAAGTTATACGGGTCCGATGACCGCCCCAAGGCTCGCCAACTGTACGGGTTCGGTGACCGCTCTCAAGGGTCCCTTAGTGGGATCATGACACCTTGCATTATGCGAGGGCGTGAGGAAAATACGGTGGCCTTAGTGACATTTTGAGGAGCATTGTGGCTTCACACCACTCTAACAGATATTAGCATCCGCAAGGGTGTGAACTTCAGGATACATCGTTGTCTCCGTGTGCCTTGGTTATCTTTTACCCGAGTCCTCTACTTATGCACTTACTTTGTGATAGCCATAGTGATTCATGTTATACCATTGCTATCACATAGTTGTTTATCTTGTTTAGCATAAATTGTTGATGCACATAGTCTAGCCTATTATATTTAGTTTTTGTGCTTGATAAACATTTGTTTTATTCCGCTTTTATTCAAGCCTAAATCGTAATTGTTTTAAAACGCCTATTTGTTGGGGAACGTAGTAATTTCAAAAATTTCCTACGCACATGCAAGATCATGGTGATGCATAGCAACGAGAGGAGAGAGTGTTGTCCACGTACCCTCGTAGACCGAAAGCGGAAGCGTTAGCACAACGCGGTTGATGTAGTCGTACGTCTTCACGATCCGACCGATCAAGTACCGAACGCACGGCACCTCCGAGTTCTGCACACGTTCAACTCGATGACGTCCCTCGAACTTCGATCCAGCCGAGCTTTGAGGAAGAGTTCCGTCAGCAGGACGGCATGGTGACGATGATGATGTTCTACCGACGCAGGGCTTCGCCTAAGCACCGCTATGATATGACCGAGGTGGATTATGGTGGAGGGGGACACCGCACACGGCTAAGAGATCCAAGGGATCAATTGTTGTGTCTATGGGGTGCCCCTGGCCACGTATATAAAGGAGTGGAGGAGGGGAGGGGCCGGCCCTCTCTATGGCGTGCCCTAGGGGAGTCCTACTCCCACTGTGAGTAGGATTCCCCCTTTCCTAGTAGAACTAGGAGCCCTTCAAGTGGTAGGAGTAGGAGGGAAGGAAAGGGAAGGGAAAAGGAGAAGGAAGGAAGGGGGCGCCCCCCTCCCTAGTCCAATTTGAACCAGCCCACGGGGAGGGGTGCAGCCACCCTTTGAGGCCTTTCTCTCCTTTCCCGTATGGCCCATTAAGGCCCAATACGAATTCCCGTAACTCCTCGGTACTCCCGAAAATACCCGAATCACTCGGAATCTTTTCGATGTCCGAATATAGTCATCCAATATATCAATGTTTACGTCTCGACCATTTCGAGACTCCTCGTCATGTCCCCGATCTCATCCGGGACTCCAAACTCCTTCGGTACATCAAAACACATAAACTCATAATATAACTATCATCGAACTTTAAGCGTGTGGACCCTACGGGTTCGAGAACTATGTAGACATGACCGAGACACGTCCCCGGTCAATAACCAATAGCAGAACCTGGATGCTCATATTGGCTCCTACATATTCTATGAAGATCTTTATCGGTCAAACCGCATAACAACATACGTTGTTCCCTTTGTCATCGGTATGTTACTTGCCTGAGATTCGATCGTCGGTATTTATATACCTAGTTCAATCTCGTTACCGGCAAATCTCTTTACTCGTTCCATAATACATCATTCCGCAACTAACTCATTAGTTGCAATGCTTGCAAGGCTTTAAGTGATGTGCATTATCGAGTGGGCCCAGAGATACCTCTCCGACAATCGGAGTGACAAATCCTAATCTCGAAATACGCCAACCCAACAAGTACCTTCGGAGACACCTGTAGAGCACCTTTATAACCACTCAGTTACGTTGTGACGTTTGGTAGCACACAAAGTGTTCCTCCGGTAAACGGGAGTTGCATAATCTCATAGTCATAGGAACATGTATAAGTCATGAAGAAAGCAATAGCAACAAACTAAACGATCAAGTGCTAAGCTAACGGAATGGGTCAAGTCAATCACATCATTCTCCTAATGATGTGATCCCGTTAATCAAATGACAACTCATGTCTATGGTTAGGAAACATAACCATCTTTGATCAACGAGCTAGTCAAGTAGAGGCATACTAGTGACACTCTGTTTGTCTATGTATTCACACATGTATTATGTTTCCGGTTAATACAATTCTATCATGAATAATAAACATTTATCATGATATAAGGAAATAAATAATAACTTTATTATTGCCTCTAGGGCATATTTCTTCAGTCTCCCACTTGCACTAGAGTCAATAATCTAGTTCACATCGCCATGTGATTTAATACCAATAGTTCATATCACCATGTGATTAACACCCATAGTTCACATCGACATGTGACAAACACCCAAAGGGTTTACTAGAGTCAATAATCTAGTTCACATCGTTATGTGATTAACACCCAAAGAGTACTAAGGTGTGATCATGTTTTGCTTGTGAGAGAAGTTTAGTCAACAGGTCTGCCACATTCAGATCCGTAAGTATTTTGCAAATTTCTATGTCAACAATGCTCTGCACGGAGCTACTCTAGCTAATTGCTCTCACTTTCAATATGTATCCAGATTGAGATTTAGAGTCATCTAGATCAGTGTCAAATTTGCATCGACGTAACCCTTTACGATGAACCTTTTTGTCACCTCCATAATCAAGAAACATATCCTTATTCCACTAAGGATAATTTTGAGCGTTGTCCAGTGATCTACTCCTAGATCACTATTGTACCCCTTGCCAAAAACAGTGTATGGTATACAATAGATCTGGTACATAGCATGGCATATTTTATAGAACCTATGGCCAAGGTATAGGGAATGACTTTCATTCTCTTTCTATCTTCTGCCGTGGTTGGGCTTTGAGTCTTACTCAGTTTCACACCTTGTAACACAGGCAAGAACTCTTTCTTTGACTGTTCCATTTTGAACTACTTCAAAATCCTGTCAAGGTATGTACTCATTGAAAAACTTATCAAGCGTCTTGATCTATCTCTATAGATCTTGATGCTCAATATGTAAGCAGCTTCACCGAGGTCTTTCTTTGAAAAACTCCGTTCAAACACTCCTTTATGCTTTGCAGAATAATTCTACATTATCTCCGATCAACAATATGTCATTCACATATACTTATCAGAAATGGTGTAGTGCTCCCACTCACTTTATTGTAAATACAGGCTTCACCACAAGTCTGTATAAAACTATATGTTTTGATCAACTTATCAAAGCGTATATTCCAACTCTGAGATGCTTGCACCAATCCATAGATGGATCGCTGGAGCTTGCATATTTTGTTAGCACCTTTAGGATTGACAAAACTTTCTTGTTGCATCATATACAACTCTTCTTTAATAAATCCATTAAGGAATGTAGTTTTGTTTATCCATTTGCCAGATTTCATAAAATGTGGCAATTGCTAACATGATTCGGACAGACTTAAGCATAGATACGAGTGAGAAACTCTCATCGTAGTCAACACCTTGAACTTGTCGAAAACCTTTTGCGACAATTCTAGCTTTGTAGATAGTAATACTACTATCAGCGTCCGTCTTCCTCTTGAAGATCCATTTAATCTCAATGGCTCGCCGATCTTTGGGCAAGTCAATCAAAGTCCATACTTTGTTATTATACATGGATCTCATCTCAGATTTCATGGCCTCAAGCCATTTCACGGAATCTGGGCTCGTCATCGCTTCCTCATAGTTCGTAGGTTCGCCATGGTCAAGTAACATGACCTCCAGAACAGGATTACCGTACCACTCTGGTGCAGATCTCACTCTGGTTTACCTACGAGGTTCGGTAGTAACTTGATCTGAAGTTACATGATCATCATCATTAGCTTCCGCACTAATTGGTGTAGTAGTCACAGGAACAGATTTCTGTGATGAACTACTTTCCAATAAGGGAGCAAGTACAGTTACCTCATCAAGTTCTACTTTCATCCCACTCACTTCTTTCGAGAGAAACTCCTTCTCTAGAAAGGATCCATTCTCAGCAATGAATATCTTGCATTCGGATCTGTGATAGAAGGTGTACACAACATTTTCTTTTGGGTATCCTATGAAGATTTACTTCTCCGATTTGGGTTCGAGCTTATCATGTTGAAACTTTTTTACATAAGCATCGCAGTCCCAAACTTTAAGAAACGACAGCTTTAGGTTTCTCCAAACCACAGTTCATACGGTGTCGTCTCAACGGATTTAGATGGTGCCCTATTTAACGTGAATGTAGCTATCTCTAATGCATAACCCCAAAACGATAGCGGTAAATAAGTAAGAGACGTCATAGATCACACCATATCTAATAAAGTACGGTTACGACGTTCAGACACACCATTACACTTTGGTGTTCCAGGTGGTGTGAGTAGTGAAACTATTTCACATTGTTTTAACTGAAGGCCAAACTTGTAACTCAAATATTTTACTTCTGCGATCATATCGTATAAACTTTTATTTTTGTTACGATGATTCTCCACTTCACTCTGAAATTCTTTGAATTTTTCAAATGTTTCAGACTTGTGTTTCATCAAGTAGATATACTCATATCTGCTCAAATCAGCTGTGAAGATCAGAAAATAATGATACCTGCCGCGAGCCTCAATATTCATCGGACCACATACATCAGTATGTATGATTTCCAATAAATCTTTTGCTCGCTCCATTGTTCCAGAGAACGGAGTCTTAGTCATCTTGCCCATGAGGCATGATTCGCAAGCATCAACTGATTCATAATCAAGTGATTCCAAAAGCCCATCAACATGGATTTTCTTCATGCTCTTTACACCAATATGACCTAAACGGCTGTGCCACAAATAAGTTGCACTATCATTATTAACTTTGCATCTTTTGGCTTCAATATTATGAAAATGTGTATCACCACGATCGAGATCCAACAAACCATTTTCATTGGGTGTATGACCATAGAAGGTTTTATTCATGTAAACAGAACAACAATTATTCTCTAACTGACATGACTAACTGTATTGCAATAAACATGATCCAACCATATTTATGCTCAACGCAAACACTAAATAACATTTATTTTAGGTTTAACACTAATCCCGAAAGTATAGGGAGTGTGCGATGATGATCATATCAATCTTGGAACCATTTCCAATACACATCGTCACTTCATCCTTAACTAGTCTCTCTTCATTCTGCAACTCCTGTTTCGAGTTACTACTCTTAGCAACTGAACCAGTATCAAATACCGAGTGGTTGCTACGAACACTAGTAAAATACACATCAATAATATGTATATCCAATATACCTTTGTTCACTTTGCCATCCTTCTTATCCGCCAAATACTTGGGGCAGTCCGCTTCCAGTGACCAGTCCCTTTGCAGTAGAAGCACTTAGTCTCAGGTTTAGGTCCAGACTTGGGCTTCTTCACTTGAGCAACAACTTGCTTGCCGTTCTTCTTGAAGTTCCCCTTCTTCCCTTTGCCCTTTTCTTGAAACTAGTGGTCTTGTTAACCATCAACACTTGATGTTTTTCTTGATTTCTACCTTCGTTGATTTCAGCATCACGAAGAGCTTGGGAATCGTTTCCGTTATCCCTTGCATATTGTAGTTCATCACGAAGTTCTACTAACTTGGTGATGGTGACTAGAGAATTCTGTCAATCACTATCTTATCTGGAAGATTAACTCCCACCTGATTCAAGCGATTGTAGTACCCAGACAATCTGAGCACATGCTCATTTCTTGAGCTATTCTCCTCCATATTTTAGCTATAGAACTTGTTGGAGACTTCATATCTCTCAACTCGGGTATTTGCTTGAAATATTAACTTCAACTCCTGGAACATCCATATGAGCCATGACATTCAAAACGTCTTTGAAGTCCCGATTCTAAGTTGTTAAGCATGGTGCACTAAACTATCAAGTAGTCATCATATTGAGCTAGCCAAACGTTCATGACGTCTGCATCTGCTCTTGCAATAGGTCTGTCACCTAGCGGTGCATCAAGGACATAATTCTTCTGTGTAGCAATGAGGATAAACCTTAGATCACGGATCCAATCCACATCATTGCTACTAACATCTTTCAACTTAGTTTTCTCTAGGAACATATCAAAAATAAAACAGGGGAGCTAAACGCGAGCTATTGATCTACAACATAGATATGCTAATACTACCAGGACTAAGTTCATGATAAATTTAAGTTCAAATAATCATATTACTTAAGAACTCCCACTTAGATAGACATCCCTCTAATCCTCAAGTGATCACGTGATCCAAATCAACTAAACCATAACCGATCATCACGTGAAATGGAGTAGCTTTCAATGGTGAACATCACTTATGTTGATCATATCTACTATATGATTCACGCTCGACCTTTCGGTCTCAGTGTTCCGAGGCCATATCTGCATATGCTAGGCTCGTCAAGTTTAACCTGAGTATTCTGCATGTGCAAAACTGGCTTGCACCCGTTGTAGATGGACGTAGAGCTTATCACACTCGATCATCACGTGGTGTCTGGGCACGACGAACTTTGGCAACGGTGCATACTCAGGGAGAACACTTTTATCTTGAAATTTAGTGAGAGATCATCTTATAATGCTACCGTCAATCAAAGCAAGATAAGATGCATAAAAGATAAACATCACATGCAATCAAAATATGTGACATGATATGGCCATCATCATCTTGTGCCTTTGATCTCCATCTCCAAAACATCGTCATGATTTCCATCGTCACCGGCATGACACCATGATCTCCATCATCTTGATCTATATCAATGTGTCGTCACATGGTCGTCTCGCCAACTATTGCTCTTGCAACTATTGCTATCGCATAGCGATAAAGTAAAGCAATTATTTAGCACTTGCATCTTATGCAATAAAGAGACAACCATAAGGCTTCTGCCAGTTGTCGATAACTTCAACAAAACATGATCATCTTATACAACAACTTATATCCCATCACGTCTTGACCATATCACATCACAACATGCCCTGCAAAAACAAGTTAGAAGTCCTCTACTTTGTTGTTGCAAGTTTTTACGTGGCTGGTATGGGCTGAGCAAGAACTGTTCTTACCTACGCATTAAAACCACAACGATAGTTTGTCAAGTTAGTGCTGTTTCAACCTTCTCAAGGACCGGGCGTAGCCACACTCGGTTCAACTAAAGTTGGAGAAATTGACACCCGCTAGTCACCTGTGTGCATAACACGGCGGTAAAACCAGTCTCGCGTAAGCGTACGCGTAATGTCGTTTCGGGCCGCTTCATCCAACAACACCGCCGAACCAAAGTATGACATGCTGGTAAGCAGCATGACTTATATCGCCCACAACTCACTTGTGTTCTACTCGTGCATATTACATCAACGCATAAAACCTGGCTCGGATGCCACTGTTGGGGAACGTAGTAATTTCAAAAATTTCCTACGCACATGTAAGATCATGGTGATGCATAGCAACGAGAGGAGAGAGTGTTGTCTACGTACCCTCGTAGGCCGAAAGAGGAAGCGTTAGCACAACGCGGTTGATGTAGTCGTACGTCTTCACGATCCGACCGATCAAGTACCGAACGCACGGCACCTCTGAGTTCTGCACACGTTCAACTCGATGACGTCCCTTGAACTCCGATCCAGCCGAGCTTTGAGAGAGAGTTCCGTCAGCACGACGGCGTGGTGACGATGATGATGTTCTACCGACGCAGGGCTTCGCCTAAGCACCGCTACAATATGACCGAGGTGGATTATGGTGGAGGGTGTTACGGCATATCTCTCTCAACGTAGTTTTGGTGATTGATGACAACATGTTTGCGGACTAATCTTGTGCTTTGAATTATTCACAGATTCTCCCCTGGCACGAGATGCCTTCTTCTCCTCGGAGTGTATTTCAAGATGGTGTAGCTCTTTCGTTTCTTTCTCGGTGGACTAGTTGCGTAGAGGGCACCGTACTATCAAGAGGGGGTCCGCTGGGGTTTTGCATGGGTGGAATCATCACGTACACATCAGCTTCTCACCCTCCGAGCATTTCCTTTCCATTGAAGAGATCTCTCCTCTCTCTTCCTTGTCCTGTCTGGGTCAAAGCGGTAGTACCGCGCACCCAGCGGTAGTACCGCTGAGAAGCCACAAGCGGCAGTACCGCTCCACAACGGTAGTACCGCCCGTGGCTCCACAGCAGTAGTACCGCTGGGGGCCTGGCACCTCCGCCTTGTCCTCAACTTCTTTGAGAGATTTCTTCTCTCTCGCACGCGCGCCCCAGCGGTAGTACTGCACTGCCTGCGGTACTACGGCCGAAGGGTCACAAGCGGCAGTACCACTCCACAGCGGTACTACCGCCCTTGACCCCACTGCCGTAGTACCGCTGGGCAGTCTGGTTCCTACCGCCTCGATTCGAGAGGTCTTTTTCTCATGTCGGGTTTTGCGGCACTAGTCATGGTTGTAGTGGCGGTAGTACCGTTCCAAGAGCGGTAGTACCGCCCGACCACCGCGGTAGTACCGCATTTGGGTCCGTTCCCTACTTGTCTCCCCAGCGCGGCAGTACCGCTGGCTGGCGCGACAGTACCGTTGTCCTGGCGGTAGTACCGCCCCCCTCTCAGCGGTAGTACCGCCCTGTGCGGGGCTGGTTGGTGGGGGGCAACGGGATTGTTGCCCCCACTATAAAAGGGAGTCCCCTTCTTCCTTCTCACCTACCTCTTTTCTCCCCCAAGCTCCATTTATTGCTCAAGCTCCATTAAATACTCCAAGCTTCACTTTTGCCCGATCTATCTCTCTAGCCAATCAAACTTGTTGATTTGCTCGGGAGTGGTTGAGAAGGCCCCGATCTACACTTCCACCAAGGGATTTTTGATTCCCCCACTCATCCCTAGCGGATCTTGTTACTCTTGGGTGTTTGAGCACCCTAGACGGTTGAGGTCACCTCGGAGCCATATTCCATTGTGGTGAAGCTTCGTGGTCTTGTTGGGAGCCTCCGATTAAGTTGTGGAGATTGCCCCAACCTTGTTTGTAAAGGTTCGGTCGCCGCCTTCAAGGGCACCAATAGTGGAATCACGGCATCTCGCATTGTGTGAGGGCGTGAGGAGAATACGGTGGCCCTAGTGGCTTCTTGGGGAGCATTGTGCCTCCACACCGCTCCAACGGAGACGTACTTCCCCTCAAAAGGAAGGAACTTCGGTAACACATCCTCGTCTTCACCGGATCCACTCTTGGTTATCTCTTACCTTTACTTGTGCAAGCTCTTTAGTGTTTCTACCCTTGCTTGCTTGTATGCCTGTTGTTATTGCATCATATAGGTTGCTCACCTAGTTGCACATCTAGACAACCTACTTTGATGCAAAGTTTAATTTGGTAAAGAAAAGCTAAAAATTGGTAGTTGCCTATTCACCCCCCCCCTCTAGTCAACCATATCGATCCTTTCAATTGGTATCAGAGCCTCGTCTCTTTATTAAGGACTTTACCGTCCAAAGAGTATGGTTGATACCGTAGACGGTGTGGAGGAGCACTCTGGTGTGAATCCGATCTCGTCTACGGGAGATGGGGGAACTTCGGTCTCTCGTGAGGAGTTCAATGTGGCCTTGGAGACATTGAAAACCTCCATGACGACCGAAGTTGAAAGCATGTTTACTAAATTTCTTGAGGGGCTTAAACTATCCACTGCACCGTTGAAAGTGGGTGATCCCGCCAACAAGGTGTCGGATGCTATCCCCGACAAGGGGGAAGCTAGTAGTGAAAAGGCTCCTTCTTCTAGTGGCAAGAATGGCACCGGCATCTTTGCCCATGTGGAACCACCACTTGTTTATGGTGGACCGGTTCCTTCCACTCATTTGAATCATGCCGGTCCTCCCCCTAAGATTGTGAAAAATGAGGATTTTGATTCTTGGGTTTACTGCTTTAAACGTCATTTAAATCATGTGAACACTAACCTTTGGAGAATCATTGAAGAAGGGTTCTATCCACATGATCCAAGCAACTCCACTCCTTGAGAAGCCGCGGACAATCAATTCAATGAGAATGCTCTCTTCATCATTGAAGATGCAATTCCACCCGAAGACCCACCTCATCTTCGTCCCTTCGCCTTGGCCAAAGATGCATGGCAGTGTGTCGTGTCTCTCTACCACGGAAGCGCAAGCATTCAACGCTCCAACTATGAAGTGGTACAAGATGAGGCCGATGAGTTTGCAATGAAGGAAGATGAAGAACCTCATGAGCTTTATCGGAGAGTAACCAAACTCGCGGTCTCACTACGAGATCACGGGAGCAAGGACACGGATGACAATTGGATCAAGCACAAATTCCTCAAGGCAATGATGCCCTACCACAAGGCCATGTCCTCCATCATTCGTCAAAGACCGGACTTCCACACTTTGACCTCAAGCGAAGTGTTGGATGAGTTTGTGGCCATGAACATTTTGGACAAGACCGCCGACAATGCGGTGCTCCGTTCTCAACGGGCAAAGAAGCCTAACCTTGCATTGAAGGCCAAGCTCACCGTGGAAGAAGAAGAAGAGGAAGAAGAGGAGAGCAACCCTGAAGATACGAAGTATGCATATCATGAACACATGGCACTTGCTTCAAGGCAATTTTGGAGCAAGAAAAACTCGAGGCCCAACTTTAGCAGAAACAACTCGAGTGGCACAAGGGGCAAGCAACGTGTAAGGACTTGCTACAATTGCGGAAACGTGAGTCATTTCGTTGCGGAATGCCCGTATGAGAAGAGGGAAGACAATGGTGGCAAACTCATCCGAAAGGACAAGGCCAAGTCGTTCCCCAACAAGAACAACTTCACCAAGAAGACTCCTCCCAAGGCTTTGGTTGTGCAAGAAGAGTGCAATGAGGATGATGAAGATGATGAAGATGATGAGTCGGTTGCCATGGCCTCCGTTGCCATTGCAACAACGTCACACGTGTCTCTCTTCGACTCACCCAACGAGAGCATCACCGCCAAGTGCCTCATGGCTAAAGCCACCAACAAGGTAACCTCCAACATCAAAACTACCATCATTAATCATCCTTCCCCAACGGATAGCATTAATGAACTTGAGGGAGCTAATGTGGAGGCTAACAAGTTTGAGGCCTTTATGGGCAAACTCAAGGGAAAATCCAAGAAGCACTTTGTTGCTCTCTTGGAACAACTTGGTGAGGCCAATGACATGATCGAGGCTCACGAAGACACCATCTCTAAGATGGAAGGGCATAGTCGTGACTATGCCGATGAGATTTCGGATCTTTCCAATGCTCTTGAGGAAGAGCGTGGTCTTCGTTTGGCTCTTGAGGAGTCACACGACGTTGATCATGCTAAGTTAAAGAAAGATTATGATCATGCCCTCATTGTTTCTCGTGTGCTAAATTCCGAGAAGGCCAAACTCGGGGTTGATCTTGCTAGACTCAAAGAGGAGTTTGATATACTTGACAAGGCCCACAAGGCCTTGAAGGGTATTCACGCTAGTCTCAAGGAGTCTCATGATCAACTCCAAGTGAAGCTAACTAAGGAGAAAGCAACTTTTCCTCATATGGTTTTAATTGATAATGCAAATGCTACTAACCCGTGTTGTGAGCATATACATCTTGTTGAGGAAAATGCTAAGTTGAAGGAGCAACTTGAGAGAGGTCTTGCGACTTGAATACAAGGCAATAAGAACCTCAACGATCTCTTGATCAACCAAAAGGGAGGTGTGGCCAAGGAAGGGGTTGGGTACGTGCCCGACTCCAAGAACAAGAAGAAGAATGACAAGACCAAACGACCTCCTCCCCTCATGCAAACCTTTGTGAGGGAGGGAGAGAGTGCCCCCGAGGAGAAGAAGAAGAACAATGTCAAGAAGGGAAATGTCACTCCTCCCAACAAAGCCAGCGATTTTAATCCTTCTTATGTGTTATGCCGTGCTAGTGATGGGCATGTTTATGCCAAATTTGTTGGTTCTCTTCATGAGTACATTGAATGGTCTATTTGGGTTCCTAAGACCCTTGTTACTAACATCAAAGGACCCATTACAAAATGGGTACCTAAAACCAAGCATTGATCTCTTGTAGGTGTTTGCTTCCGGTGGTGGATCATGGTTGCTCGATAGTGGAGCTACAAATCATATGATCGGAAGCAAGGACTTGGTGGTGGACGTGCACAAAGTTCCATCTATGCCCACCAATGTCGAGTGGGGTGACACCTCATCCTCTAAGGTATTGGGACTTGGCAAGGTGGTCATCTCTCATGATCTCACGATCGAGAAGGTCATGCTTGTTGAGTCCCTTGCATACAATTTACTTTCCGTTCGTCAACTTGCAATCATGGGCTTTGCCACTTTCTTTGATATCGATACCGTGGCCCTCTTGTGGAGCAAGACTCTTAAAGTAGCTTTTGTTGGGCATGTCAAGAACGGTCTATATGTGATTAACTTTTCGGAGCGACCCACTAAGACCGCGACATGCCTAATGGCTAAAGTTGATGTGGGATGGCTTTGGCATCGCCGTTTAGCCCATGTCAATATGAGATCTTTGCAAAGTCTCCTCAAGGGGGACCATGTCCATGGACTAACGAATGTTAGTTTTGTTAAAGATCGTGCTTGCAGTGCCTGTATAGAAGGAAAGCTACATGAGAAGGCTCACCCTCCCACGACTATCATTTATTCAAAGAGGCCCTTGGAGCTCCTTCACATGGATCTTTTTGGGCCCCCATCCTTCGATAGTCTTGGAGGTAGGAAGTATTGCTTGGTGATTGTAGATGACTACTCAAGGTACACGTGGGTGTATTTCTTCAAGAGGAAGAGCGAGACCCAACAAATTATCATTGACTTTGCAAATGAAGCACAATGTCAACACAATGCAAAGATCTTGACAATAAGAAGTGACAACGGCACTGAGTTCAATAACTACACCTTGGATGAATTTCTTAGTGATGAGGGAATCAAGCATCAATATTCTGCACCATACACCCCTAAACAAAACGGTGTTGCGGAGAGGAAGAACCGGACGTTGATGGATGCGGCAAGGACCATGATGGCGGAGTTCAAGTCTCCATACAACTTTTGGGCCGAAGCCATCAACACCGCGTGTCATGCATCCAATCGGCTCTACCTCCGCAAGGGCTTGAACAAGACTCCATATGAGATACTCACCGGTAACAAGCCCAACCTCAAGTACTTCCGGGTATTCGGGTGTAAGTGTTTCATTCTCAAGAAAGGTGTTCGGTTGTCTAAATTTGAGGCTAGAGCTTATGAGGGCATATTTGTTGGTTATGCTACAAACTCTCATGCTTACCGTGTCCTCAATAAATCCATGGGACTTATTGAGGAGACGTGTAACGTGAAGTTTGATGAGAATAACGGCTCCCAAGTGGAGCAAAGTGGCACTTGTGATGTAGGTGATGAAATTCCTCCTCAAGCCATAAGAAGAATGGGTGTTGGTTTCATCCTACCCATTGAGGAACCCCTTGTGGCCGAAGGAGAAGGACAATGCTCCACTCAAGTGGAGCCATCACCAACCCAAGGCCCACACGCTTCCGAAGAACAAAGTGAAGGCCCTCAACCTCATGAACAAGACCAAGGGCAAGATCATACTCAAGACGGTGTTGACACACCAAGTGATGCCCAAGGTCAAGTTCTCTCCCTCGAGCAAGTTCAAGATCAAGAACAAGCTCATGATGGCGCTCAAGATGATCAAGTAACCGCTCCTCAACTCACCACCGAGGAGGAATTAGAGCGTCGTGCCGCCAAGGTTGCTTCCAAGCTCTCCACCAAGGATCATCTCATGACGAATGTGCTTGGAAGCTTAAGAAAGGGGGTAAGCACTCGTAGACAATTAGCAAATTATTGTGAGCATCACGCGTTTGTCTCTTGTGTGGAACCCCACAAGGTCTATGAGGCGCTAGAAGATCCGGATTGGCTCAATGCCATGCACGAAGAACTCAACAACTTCGAGCGCAACAAAGTGTGGAGATTGGTGCCAATGCCAACGGGGAACCACAATGTCATTGGAACCAAGTGGATATTCTAGAACAAGCAAGATGCCCATGGGATTATCATTCGCAACAAGGCTCGTTTGGTAGCACAAGGCTACTCCCAAGTCGAGGGTATCGACTACGGTGAAACCTTTTCTCCCGTTGCTCGTCTTGAATCCATTCGCATGTTGATTGCATATGCTTCTCATCATAACTTTAAGTTACAACAAATGGATGTGAAGAGTGCTTTTCTTAATGGTCCCATTAATGAATTGGTTTACGTCAAGCAACCCCCCGGGTTCGAGGATCCCTACTTTCCCGATCATGTGTATCAACTCGATAAGGCACTCTATGGCCTTAAACAAGCCCCACATGCGTGGTATGACCACCTTACCGAGGTGTTACAAGACCGTGGTTTTGAAGTTGGGCTAATCGACCCCACTCTTTTTACTAAGAAGGTCAAAGGGGAGTTGTTTGTGTGCCAATTATATGTTGATGATATTATCTTTGGTTCTCCAACAAAGCTTTCAATGAGGAATTTGCTGCTCTCATGACCTCAAAGTTCGAGATGTCCTCCATGGGAGAGTTGAAGTTCTTTCTAGGGTTCGAAGTGAAGCAAAGAAGAGAAGGAACCTTCATCAATCAATCCAAATACACTCAAGACATGCTCAAGAGATTCAAACTAAGTGACGTCAAGCTGGCCTCCACTCCAATGCCCACCAAGTGCCAACTTGACTTAGATCCCAATGGTAAAGTGGTGGATTAAAAGGTATATCGCTCCATGATTGGATCCTTGCTTTACCTTTGTGCATCTAGACCGGACATCATGTTGAGTGTGGGAATTTGTGCACGGTTTCAAGCCGCACCTAAGGAAAGTCACTTTGTGGCCGTCAAACGAATCTTTCGATATTTGGCTCATACCCCAAACTTTGGCTTATGGTACCCAAGAGGATCAAACTTCAAGCTTGTAGGGTACTCGGATTCCGATTGGGCGGGAGACAAAGTGGATAGGAAGTCCACTTCCCGGAGGGTGCCAATTCCTTGGTTGCTCTTTGGTAAGTTGGTCTTCCAAAAAGCAAAGTTGTGTGTCTCTCTCGTCCACTGAGGCGGAGTATGTTGCCGCCGGTAGTTGTTGTGCACAACTTCTATGGATGAGGCAAACTTTAAAGGATTACGGTGTCACTTGTGACAAAGTGCCTCTTTGGTGTGACAATGAAAGTGCCATCAAGATTTCTCTCAACCCAGTGCAACACTTCAAGACGAAGCATATTGAGATTCAATATCACTTCATCCGGGATCACATTAGGCGAGGAGAGATCGAGCTCAACTATGTCAACACTCATGACAACCTTGCAGATATTTTCACGAAGCCCTTGGATGAAGCAAGATTTCGCGAGTTAAGGCATGAGCTAAATATCATTGATTCGAGCAATGTGGCTTGAACCCGTGCACACCCTACCACGCTCAATTTGTTGTCTAGTTTAGGTGTAGGCATGGACATAGGGGGAGTGTTGTTCTCTCAATGAACTCTCCCTCCCCCCATTATGCATAAATTGATCAAGTCTTTCACTTTAGCCATTGTTGATGGCACTTGTGCTTAAAAGACGAGTTTTGGTCATGGGCCCAAGGTTAAAATCTTCGCGGTGCCATACCTTTTGACTCAAACATAGGTGGCCTCAGCCACCGCCCTCTTTTGATGAGGTGTGTCTTGGTCGTTTGTTGGTGTGTTTTTTTTCTCTTGCCGTTTTTGTCGTTTCGTCGAGCTAAAGCCGTGTCTGTTTAGTTGCCGTGGCGTGCTAGGCGGTACTACCGTTGGTGGTGCGCGGTACTACCGCTCGTAAGCGGTACTGCCGCCCCCCAGCATGGTACTACCGCTGGGGGACGAGAACAGGGGGTTAAGTCGGGGCAGGGGGAGGTTTCTTCTCCCCCATACCCATTCACTTCGCCCCTCTTTTCTCTTCCTCTCTCTAGCCTCCACTCGCCGCGGGAGGGCTCCAGCGGATCTCCATCTCCGGGGCGTCCCTCTCCATTTCCTTTGGTGGAGTCGATCCCCACCTCATCCTCTTGCCATGGATGCCGGTATTGTCCCCGTTCCTTCTTTCGTTTTGTCTCTTTTTCAGTTCTTGTTTCTTAGGGGCAATGGTGGTTGCATCTCTAGATTTTTGGCTAAATCTAGGCTTGAGTTGGTTGGAGAAGGCAACTAGACTATCTCGATTAGAGTTTGGTAGGATTATTTTTGAATTTGGTAGGCCGGTAGTGCCAGATCTGACCGCGGTAGTAGGAACCCACTATTTCACCGCCTCGTGCTATATGAAACTGCTATTTCTCCGCCTCAAGCAGTACTACCGCTCCCTTTGGAGCGGTACTACCGCTTGACCTAGAGCGGTACTACCGCTCCCTTTGGGGCGGTACTACCACTTGGGGCGGTACTACCGCGGGCAGGTCACGGTACTACCGCTGAATGCCAATTTCCATCATTTTCCTGCCTTACCTTGATCTTTTTGTTGAGTTTGTTGGCTTATGCTCGTTCTTTCTGGTTGTTTTGCGTGTTCTTGTGTTTAGCTTCAGGTGATGACCTTTCCGAGCAGCAAGGTCGCCGTATCAACCCCGGGCGTGCCACATCAAAACGCTACCGCACCTCTGAGCCAGCCGGTGGCTCCTCGAGCACCCAACCGCCTCCAGCAAGTGCATCTGCAAGTGTTCCTCCACCTCCTCAGCAATCGAAGCGAGTCGCCAACAAGCCAAAAGGGAAGACTGTGACTGAGATGACCAACAAGGAGTTTTGGGAGAAGCGTCGCCGCAACCCCTATGCGGTGGACCAAGAACCCACTTTGGTCAACCGCTCGTTCTGGAACCGTTTTCAGTTTGCCATCTACTTTGATGTGATCAAGGCCAAGAAGAATCTTTTTGTTGATGTTCGCTCCATTGACACTGATGCTATGGAGAAGGACCCGGAGTACTTTGGTGAAGCTCTTCAGATGTGCACTCAGCTGAACATTCTCGGGATCATGCAATTCAACAAGGATTTCGATGCAGATTTGGTGGCTCAATTCTATGCCACCGTCCATCTTGGGACGGATGTCGACAGGACTCTGACATGGATGACCAATGGCAAGCTGCTTTCTGTCAAGTGGAAGGCTTTCATGGAGTTACTTGATGTGGTGGATACCGGGCTTGAGACTCCTGTCGGTTTCCGCCCTCACCGCAATGCTACATCCACCCACAAGCAAGCCCTTTGGCCCTACTGCACTGTGAAAGTTCACCCAGTAACTCAGAAGAAGACCTATGAGCCGTCTCCGTATCTGGACATTCTTCATCGCATATTCCGTGAGACTCTCTTCCGTCGGATCGGGAATTTGGATATGGTCCACTCTTACCTCGTGGACATGCTCCTTTTCTGTCAGCATGAGAAGGAAGCAAGCACTGGAGAGAGCCTGGATATCTCTCATGTCATGTGGTCTAAACTTCTATCTGTCGTGTCTGAGCGCAAGTGTCCTATCTATGGTCCATTCATCATGAGGCTCATTGAGAGGGCCTGGGCACAGACTTATCCCAGAGTGCTGCTAGAGACTGGAGACTTGGTTTCTCATGAGATCAAGCGTTTGAGGAAGAAGGACAACTGGACAGCGCCTCACACAGGGGGTCCATCTGCTACTGCTGCCACAGGGGGCCCGTCTGCTGCTGCTACTGCCATGGGGACCGAGGGTGAGGCTGCTACTGATGCTCATGAGGAGGACTTTGGCCCCTCTAGTGTAGAACCGTCGTGGGCACAGAAGCTTAAGCGCAAGATGAAGAAGCTTTTCTGCATGGAGTCCCATGGTCAGTACATGACTCATGTGGCGGAGAAGCATGCCAGGACGCGCCACAAGGAGCTCATGCGTCAGATGGGAGCAACAGTTGCCAGTGGGTCTGAGGGTCAGATCACTGAAGAGGAGGACTGGATTCATCAGAATTGCCACTGGACCGACTCCGATGCCGAGCAGTTTTCGACCCTTGACGAAGATGCAGAGATGTGATGTTCGAGATCTTCCTCCTCCCATCACCTGGAGTCGTAGTGTCACTCTATGCCCTTTTGGTGTCTCGCTGCCCAAGGGGGAGAGAGTGTAGGGATTTACTTCTTGTGTCGTGCTTTGAGTCATCTTGTGTTTTCTTGCGTGTTCTCTCGGTGTTCTTCTTTGGTTTGGTTGGTGTGAGACCTAAGTTCTAGTCATATGGTGTGAGACATATGCTCCCTATCGCTACCTTATTACTTATGTCATTTCAGAGTACTGTAGTTTATTGTGAGATGCATGCTTGTCCTGTTTATTCACTTCTCTCATATATCTTGTGCGTAGTATTGTTGGACTATAAAATATAGGGGGAGTGTTGATCCGAATGTGTGTGTCGTGCCTTCTCTAGGTGCACACATTCTGGGGGAGCCCGTCTATATTTTGTAGTTCTTAGTTTTCTTCATTTCATTTCTTTTCCTTGCGCAAATCCCTAGTTGTCATCAATCCACCAAAAAGGGGGAGATTGTTACAGTATATCTCTCTCAAGGTAGTTTTGGTGATTGATGACAACATGTTTGCGGACTAATCATGTGCTTTGAATTATTCACAGATTCTCCCCTGGCACGAGACGCCTTCTTCCCCTCGGAGTGTATTTCAAGACGGTGTAGCTCTTTCATTTCTTTCTCGGTGGACTAGTTGCGTAGAGGGCACCGTACTATCAAGAGGGGGTCCGCTGGGGTTTTGCATGGGTGGAATCATCACGTACACATCAGCTTCTCACCCTCCGAGCATTTCCTTTCCATTGAAGAGATCTCTCCTCTCTCTTCCTTGTCCTGTCTGGGTCAAAGCGGTAGTACCGCGCACCCAGCGGTAGTACCGCTGAGAAGCCACAAGCGGCAGTACCGCTCCACAGCGGTAGTACCGCCCGTGGCTCCACAGCAGTAGTACCGCTGGGGGCCTGGCACCTCCGCCTTGTCCTCAGCTTCTTTGAGAGATTTCTTCTCTCTCGCGCGTGCGCCCCAGCGGTAGTACCGCACTGCCTGCGGTACTACGGCCGAAGGGTCACAAGCGGCAGTACCGATCTACACTTCCACCAAGGGATTTTCGATTCCCCCACTCATCCCTAGTGGATCTTGCTACTCTTGGGTGTTTGAGCATCCTAGATGGTTGAGGTCACCTCGGAGCCATATTCCATTGTGGTGAAGCTTCGTGGTCTTGTTGGGAGCCTCCGATTAAGTTGTGGAGATTGCCCCAACCTTGTTTGTAAAGGTTCGGTCGCCGCCTTCAAGGGCACCAATAGTGGAATCACGACATCTCGCATTGTGTGAGGGCGTGAGGAGAATACGGTGGCCCTAGTGGCTTCTTGGGGAGCATTGTGCCTCCACACCGCTCCAACGGAGACGTACTTCCCCTCAAAAGGAAGGAACTTCCGTAACACATCCTTGTCTTCACCGGATCCACTCTTGGTTATCTCTTACCTTTACTTGTGCAAGCTCTTTAGTGTTTCTACCCTTGCTTGCTTGTATGCTTATTGTTATTGCATCATATAGGTTGCTCACCTAGTTCCACATCTAGACAACCTACTTTGATGCAAAGTTTACTTTGGTAAAGAAAAGCTAAAAATTGGTAGTTGCCTATTCACCCCCCCCCTCTAGTCAACCATATCGATCCTTTCAGAGGGGGGCACTGCACACGGCTAAGAGATCCAAGGGATCAATTGTTGTGTCTATGGGGTGCCCCCTGGCCACGTATATAAAGGAGTGGAGGAGGGGAGCGGCCGGCCCTCTCTATGGCGCGCCCTAGGGGAGTCCTACTCCCACCGGAAGTAGGATTCCCCCTTTCCTAGTAGAACCAGGAGCCCTTCCAAGTAGTAGGAGTAGGAGGGAAGGAAAGGGGAGGGAAAAGGAGAAGGAAGGAAGGGGGCGCCCCCCCTCCCTAGTCCAATTCGGAACAGCCCATGGGGAGGGGTGCGGCCACCCTTTGAGGCCTTTCTCTCCTTTCTCGTATGGCCCATTAAGGCCCAATACGAATTCCCGTAACTCCCCGGTACTCCCGAAAATACCCGAATCACTCGGAACCTTTCCGATGTCCGAATATAGTCATCAAATATATCGATTTTTACGTCTTGACCATTTCAAGACTCCTCGTAATGTCCCTAATCTCATCCGGGACTCCGAACTCCTTCGGTACATCAAAACACATAAACTCATAATATAACCGTCATCGAACTTTAAGCGTGCGGACCCTACGGGTTCGAGAACTATATAGACATGACCGAGACACCTCTCCGGTCAATAACCAATAGCGGAACCTGGATGCTCATATTGGCTCCTACATATTCTACGAAGATCTTTATCGGTCAAACCGCATAACAACATACGTTGTTCCCTTTGTCACCGGTATGTTACTTTCTCGAGATTCAATCGTCGGTATTTCAATACCTAGTTCAATCTCATTACCGGCAAGTCTCTTTACTCATTCCGTAATACATCATTCCGCAACTAACTCATTAGTTGCAATGCTTGCAAGGCTTTAAGTGATGTGCATTATCGAGTGGGTCCAGAGATACCTCTCCGACAATCGGAGTGACAAATCCTAATCTCGAAATACGCCAACCCAACAAGTACCTTCGGAGACACCTGTAGAGCACCTTTATAATCACCCAGTTACGTTGTGTCGTTTGGTAGCACACAAAGTGTTCCTCCGGTAAACGGGAGTTGCATAATCTCATAGTCATAGGAACATGTATAAGTCATGAAGAAAGCAATAGCAATAGACTAAACGATCAAGTGCTAAGCTAACGGAATGGGTCAAGTCAATCACATCATTCTCCTAATGATGTGATCCTGTTAATCAAATGACAACTCATGTCTATGGTTAGGAAACATAACCATCTTTGATCAATGAGCTAGTCAAGTAGAGGCATATTAGTGACACTCTGTTTGTCTATGTATTCACACATGTATTATGTTTCCGGTTAATACAATTCTAGCATGAATAATAAACATTTATCATGATATAAGGAAATAAATAATAACTTTATTATTGCCTCTAGGGCATATTTCCTTCACTATTCACCTCCCCTTTAGGCGACATCCACGTCCTTTTACCAGTAAGATTGTTGACCATAGAATGGGTTACATCAATTAGACGTCCATCAACCACATTGTATGGTATTTGTGATCTCCCCCCACCCTTAGCTGCTAACAAATGAGTATTTTTTTGTTATAGGCCCTTGGTTCATAGTCCTCCTATTCCAAGTTGTATTGATGGTCTATCCAATCTTATTCTTTTTCATTAGTTCATTATGCCACCTACTGATGTCAACATGCTTATTCATGGTATAATTTTTATGCCCCTGAAAACCATGTATCAAAAAGCCATGTTCGATGAATCTGTCCTTAGTCTTCACATAGACAAGCCACTAATTAATATTGTGTAACGATGATAATGTTATGATGTACATTCCATGCCCGATGGATACTAGGGAGATTATATAGGTGTGGGACCATACTACTGACTACTGGTAACATTTGCTACTATATAGATGTAGAGTAAGAGTAAATTGCAAAGACATGTTTTCGAGGGGGGGGGAGAGGATGCAAATGTTTCAAGGGGGCATACTGAAATGGATTGGTCAGTTGATCCCCCTCCATGCACATTTGACGCACCAAGAGGTGCGGGAGCAGCATATCACCTCATGGGCTGGAGCGCTTGATATTTTCCTCTCTTATCACATATAGGAGTGTTATGAAATTTGGAAAAATAGTCAAATTATATAGAAATAAACATACCCGCCACGCTATAAGTAAATCAAAACACTAAATATTGCGCATAAACAAAAAAAATCCATTTGGTGACAGTGAAATAGTCAGAATTTACAATTTAATTTGGTTTAGCTACTATTCACAAACAATGATTTTTGTCTTTTTTCTTGGAGTTGTTTATGAAATTGAATTTCAAATCTTGTAATCTAGACAAAGGCATCACACTTATCCCTATGAAACACATTGTCGGAAGGATTGGAATAAATTCTATGCACTTATGTCACTGGTGTTTAGGAAAATGCGAACACTGATGTCAAAGTTTAGGATTTGAACTTTGATGGTCCAAGAATATCACTGTCCTCCTAATCATCTAACCGTAAGTTGGTTCGCGTATTATGCATTTCTATTTCGAAACGATATAGTAATGAACATATCCAACGAGCAAAGGCATCGAGACGTACCCCTTCGCTCCCACGGTCCAAGCGATTAGCTAGGTTTTTGCTTGCCTCTCGCTGGCGTTGCAGCCGGTCCGCCTCATCCCCTATGGTCCTAGGACCATGGAGGCGCGGTGGATCTCGACCCTTTGCCGGCGGGAGGCCTTCATCTTTATATGTTTTTTTAGTTTTGTTAGGATTTGTGTCATGCTCAGACAGATGAGGTGGCGGCTTTCTTAAGAGGAATAAGGGCCTCCCCGCCCAGCCTCTGTTTCGGTGGTGCTTCTAGTATTGTCGGAGGGCGTGTGGAGGTGTGTCTCCGTGTAAGTGCATCTAGTGCCACCCCTAGTTGGTTTTGGAGTATTGACGACAAACCTAGTTGAGGGACTAATGTGTTTGTGAGAATTGCAGGATAACACAAGTAGAAGTCCCTCATGATTCGATTTTACTACCAGAGATGACCCCTAAAAATGTATGAAGACATTGAAGTCAAAGGTGGTATATGAAGATATTCACATTGAAGACTATGACAAGAGAAGACACGATATGAAGCCTATGGAGCTCGAAGACTTAGATCTTTCGTAGGTCTTTTTCTTTTGTGTTGAGTCATAGGAACCACCGTACTGATAAGTGGGGTCCAAGAGAACCAGTCAGAATGACTGAAGTGATGCCTAAACCAAAAACCTATGTCTTCGAGTGAAGACTATGAGAGGGAATCTTGTCCAGAGTCGGACAAGTCAGCTTTGCTTGTAGCCCAAGTAAAGTTGCCGTGTGAGTTTGAAATCTGACCGTTGGAACACGTGTCAGTTCCTTAGTGACCCAGGGTCATTTCGGACAAATCAGGTCGGGTTGCCAAGTGGCTATAAATAGCCCACCCCCTACAACCATAAACGGTTGGCTGCTCAGATTGAGAGTATGGCTTTTGTCATTTGAGAGCAACCCACCTCGAAGCCTTTGAGAGAGAATTCCTTGCGAGGATAAAAGCCCTAACCACCAGAGCTAGAGAGAATTGGGCATCACTTAAGTCTTCTTGTCTGTGTGATCTGAAGACTTATTACACTTGAGGACTGTGCATCCTCCAGCCGGTTAGGCGTCGCGTTCTGAGCTTCCAAGAGACATTGTGGATTGCGAGTGAACGAAGTCTGTGAAGGTTTGGGAGTCTACCTTGAAGACTTACCAGAGTGATTGGGCGAGGTCTATGTGACCTTAGCTCAAGGAGAATACGGTGAGGACTGGGTGTCCTGAGCTGCGTGTTCAGGACTGTGTGTCCGGGACTGTGTGTCCTAAGGTTTAAATACCTAGCCGCTCCAACCAGGCGTACAGTTGTCACAGCAACTGGAACTGGTTCAACAAATCTTTGTCTTCAATGAGTCACTGGTTTCATCTTCACTTCACGTTACTTACTGTTACTCCTTGTGAAGTCATTGTATGTTTGCTCTATCATTTGTCTTCACTGAGTGACTGCGTGTTCTGTTTGACTTCACAATATCTTCCTACCTGATCCTTACTACCTAGCTGCTATTAGTCTTTGTGCTTTCACTTCATTGAATACTTGACTATGGTTTTCCTAGTGTAGTCTACCTTCCGCTGCATGGTAATAGGTTCAATTTTTATCGTTTGTCTTCAAAAATCCCATGTTCTGAAGACTTTCATAAAAATCGCCTATTCACCCCCCCCTCTAGTCGATATAACGCACTTTCAATTGGTATCAGAGCAAGGTGCTCCCTTGTTCTGTGTGATTCGGTTTAACCACCTAGAGTTTTAGCTATGTCGACTGCAGGGATAATTGAAGTCTCCGCTGCGTGCCCCGTCTTCGATGGAACTGAATATCCCTACTAGAAGAATAAGATGCGCATGCATCTTGAAGCCATTAACGTCGACCTATGGTATGTCGTCGAGAACGGCGTTCCCAAGGCTGGAGAAGGTGTCACTGCTGCTGATGTCAAGAAATTCGTTCAACTGAACTCTACTGCCAAGAATATCATCTGTGGTCATCTGACCAAAGGACAGTATGGCCGTGTGAGTGCTTTGAAGACATCCAAGCTGGTCTGGGACTGGCTCTCCAAGGTCAATGAAGGCATCTCAACCCAGAGAGATCAGAGAATCAGTGTCCTTTGCAACCTCTTCAATCGCTTCAAGCGAAATGACAATGAGAATGTCCAGCACACATTTGACCGCCTCATTGACATCACAAATGAGCTTCAAGCCCTCGGCGCCACTGAGATTACCAAACACGAAGTCGTCAAGACGCTGCTGAGATCACTTGGTAGTTCGTTTGACATCCTGGCCCTGATGATTCAAGAACGTCCTGATTTCAAGACACTCGATCCGTCTAACATACTTGAGAGGCTCAACACACATGAGTTTCAGCTTTCGGAGAAAAGAGATATCTACAGTCCAAACTATGGGCGAACTCGTGCCTTGAAGGCAAAAGCTATCTCCTCATCTGAAGAAGAATCTGACAGTAGTTCGGATGATCCTGAAGACATTGGAAGGGAACTTGCTATGCTTGTCAAGAAGTTCCAAAAATTCACCAAGAAGAAAGGCTTCAGAAAGTCTTCCCTATCAAGTTCAAGGAATGATGAAGCTCCTGCTCATGTCTACAAGAGGAAAACATGTCACAAGTGCAAGAAACTTGGCCACTTCATCTCTAAGTGTCCACAGTGGGACAATGAGAACAAAAAGAAGAAGAAGAGCAAGGATTATGACTCTGACGACAAGAAAAAGAAGAAGAAATACTCAAAGTCTTCTTCCAAGTCTTCCTCAAAGTCTTCATCACACAAGAAGAGCTCATCTGGCAAGGCACGTGCGTTTGTTGGCAAGGAAATGGATTCAGAGGAGGAGTCTGCTTCTGAGGAGGCGGAGGTGGAGTCTGAGGAGGAATTCGACTCAGGCGTCGCAAGTCTGGCTACAGCGTACGTTGCCAAGTCCATCTTCAACACTGAAGACAATGACTTCATCACTGACACGGATGCAAATGACAAGGACTACTCCGCTTCTACCTACTGCTTCATGGCACGCGGTGCCAAGGTAAACACACGCACTACTCACTATCAAACATCTAGTGACGATGACTCTGATTGTGGTTCAAAACCTAGCTACAAAACACTTGCTAAAATTGCAACTGAACAACAGAAAGCTATGGAACATATTCAAAAACTGTTAGACAGAAGCGATGATCTGTTAGGTGCTGAAATGACTCGATCTGAATCCTTAATTGAAGACATAAAAAATCTTCACATTAAGTATCAGGAACTTGAAAGTCGTCATGAAACTCTCTCAACAACTCATGAAAAGCTTTCCTATGATTATCTTCAAAGGAAGCAAGATCTTGAGAAATTGAGAGCGGTTCATGAAGATCTTCAAACGGAAAACGAGTCACTTCGCGCCAAACAGATCAGTCCCGCTCAGGAAGGATTTGAACCACCATGTCTTAAATGCATTGAGCGTGATAATGCTACTTCTGTTGCTGAATGTTCTATTGCTACTGCTGGTGCAATATCTTCAACTATTGATGTGGTAGCTAACCCCTCTGCTGAGGATACCACCGCTATTGCTGATGAGAATGCTAGGTTGAAGACATTGCTTGAAACAGGGATGTACAAAAGTCTTCAAGGGCATCAGACACTATGTGATGTCCTCAAAAAGCAGATTCTGAACCGAAACCCTAGGAAAGAGGGTGTTGGGTTCATAAGGAAAATGAATGCAGATGGCTCTTACTGGAAACCTGAGCAGTATCCCAAAACCATGTGGGTTGCTGCAAAGGAACCTTCAGCAAATCCATCCAATCTAACTGGCTTCACTTGTGCTAACCCCATTATCATTGATGAATCCTTTGATGCAAACTATATACTATTTAAGAATCAGAATGGTGAAGTGTTTGCCAGGTACATTGGTACTAACTGCAGGAATGGACCGCCTATGAAGAAGATCTGGGTTCCGAAAAGGTGTCTGGAAAATATTCCTGTGAATGTCTTCGTGACACCTCACTTGAAGAAGACAAACCTCGGACCAAAGGCTTCATACGGTCCAAAGGCTTCATACAAACAGAGGACTCACCCGAGTCGCACTAACGCAAATGTTTTGCAGGGAAACCATACTCAGGCATATGAATATGAGAGCGGTTTCATCAAACCGCCATGTTCATAAGACCAAGAACTATTCTGCTTATTCTTATGAGTACTATTGTCCGCGTGCAAGACTGTTTGCTAAGGCTTCAAAGCCAAAATTCTCAGATGCTGCACTTAGACTTATTGCTTCTAAGCCACCCTTGAAGATGTGGGTGGTTAAGAAGGCTTAACTCTCTTTTGCAGGGAAAGGTCTCCAGCAGAAAACCAAAATCGTCTGACGCTATTGCTGGGGACCTTAAACATCTTGTTGGGCACAAGATCAAATGCCCAAATGGTCTTACTATGTACTTCGTACCTGAATCGCTTGCTACTCTCCCTATTAGTCCTAACCTGGATCTAAGCTTTCATAACCCACTGGTTCGTCAAATGTTTTTGCTTCACAATGCTCTTGGTGAAGCCTATCCCCCTAACTGCACTGTAGGGTACGACACCAGCGTCTTCAGAATGGATTATTGACAGTGGGTGTACAAATCACATGACTGGCAAAAGAAGTCTTCTTATGGACTCAACCTTACGTCCATCCGACAAGAGCCACATCACATTTGCTGACACTGGTAAAAGTAAGGTATTGAGTCTAGGTAGAGTTGCAATCTCAAGGGATCAACACATGGATAAAGTCATGCTTGCTGAATCCCTTGGCTTCAACTTAATGTCTGTCTCAATGCTTTGCGATTTGAACATGATCGTAATGTTTGGAAAATATCGTTGCCTTGTACTAATGGAATCTGACAAGTCTCTAGTGTTTGAAGGGTATCGAAAAGATGATTTGTACGTGGTAGATTTCTCAGCAGGGCCACAGCTTGCAGTATGTCTTCTAGCAAAGGCTTCAGAATGCTAGCTCTGGCATCGGAGGCTTGGACATGCTGGCATGAGGAACCTCCACACCCTTGCGAAGAAGAAGCATGTCATAGGCATCGAGGGCGTCAAGTTCAAGAAAGACCACTTATGCAGTGCCTGTGAAGCAGGGAAGATGACGAGGGCCAAACATCCCTCGAAGACAATCATGACCACTACTCGACCCTTCGAACTGCTTCACATGGATCTTTTCGGTCCCACTCATTACTCAACTCTAACTACTACTGCTTGCCTCTATGGCTTCGTTATTGTTGATGATTATTCTAGATATACTTGGGTGCACATAATCCTTTACAAGACTGAAGTGCAGGATGTCTTCAGACGCTTCGCCAATCGAGCTATGAACAATTTTGGCGCCAAGATAAAGCACATCAGAAGTGACAATGGCACTGAATTCAAGAACACTGGCCTTGATACATATCTTGATACCTTGGGCATCACACATGAATTCTCATCCCCGTACACGCCACAGCAGAATGGCGTCGTCGAACGCAAGAACAGAACACTAATTGAGATGGCCAGAACGATGCTAGATGAATACAAGACCCCAAGAAAACTCTGGCCCGAAGCCATTGATACTGCATGCCATACAATCAATCATGTTTATCTTCACAAGCTACTGAACAAGACATCTTATGAGCTCCTTACTGGCAAGAAGCCAAATGTCAGTTACTTCAGAGTATTTGGCGCAAGGTGCTGGATCAAGGACCCACATCACACCTCCAAATTTGCACCAAAAGCACATGAGGGTTTTATGCTTGGATATGGAAAGGATTCACACTCCTACAGAGTCTTCAATCTCTTTCATTACAAAGTGGTTGAAACAGTGGATGTGCGGTTCGATGAGACCAACGGTTCACAAAGAGAGCAGCTGCCAAATGTGCTAGATAAAGTTCCATCTAGTGAATCAATCAAGCTAATGGGAACTAGAGAAATTATACCTTCTGAAGCTCATCCTGAAGAAGAATTTATCATTTCAGCACCTGATCAATATGAAGACAATGCTCAGCCTGAAGATATTCCTTCCAACAACGACAATGAACAGCAAGAGCAAAGTCTTCGCCCTGTACATCCTCGCGTTGCCAATGAAGTGCAGATTGAAAGAATAATTGATAGCATCAATGCACCTGGTCCACTCACTCGTTCAAGGGCAACTCAGCTAGCAAATTTCTGTGGGCACTTCGCATTCATCTCAATAGCAGAACCCAAGAAAGTTGAAGAAGCCTTCATGGAACCTGAATGGATTCAAGCTATGCAAGAAGAGCTTCAACAGTTTGAGCTGAATAATGTATGGAAACTGGTTAAGCGTCCTGATCCACAGAAACACAATATAATAGGCACCAAATGGATATACCGCAACAAGCAAGATGAGCATGGTCAAGTTGTCAGAAACAAAGCTCGTCTCGTTGCTCAAGGATATACTCAAGTGGAAGGCATTGACTTCGATGAAACATTTGCTCCTGTGGCTAGGCTTGAAGCCATACGCATACTGCTGGCCTATGCAAATCATCATAACATACTTCTATATCAAATGGATGTGAAGAGTGCCTTTCTCAATGGCAAGATTGAAGAAGAAGTGTATGTTGCACAACCGCCTGGCTTTGAAAATCCAAAACATCCTGACATGGTATACAAGCTCAACAAGGCACTGTATGGCCTCAAACAAGCCCCTCGGGCCTAGTATGACACACTCAAATACTTCCTGAAGAGCAAAGACTTCATACCTGGTTCCCTAGATCCCACTCTTTTCACGAAGACATATGATGGTGAACTGTTTGTGTGCCAAATATATGTGGATGACATTATCTTCGGCTGCACCAATCAGAAGTACAGTGAAGAGTTTGGATATATGATGCAAGAGCAATATCAGATGTCCATGATGGGGGAGCTGAAGTTCTTCCTTGGTCTTCAAATACGACAACAACGCAATGGCATCTTTATATCTCAAGAGAAGTATCTCAAAGATTGCCTGAAGAAGTTTGGTATGCAAGACTGCAAAGGCTTCACAACACCAATGCCAGCCAAACATCATCTGGGTCTTGACGACAATGGTAAAGAGTTCGATCAAAAGGTATACCGCTCCATGATTGGTTCTTTACTTTATCTATGTGCATCTAGGCCAGATATTGTGCTTAGTGTTTGCATGTGTGCTCAATTTCAAGCGGCACCAAAGGAGTCGCATCACTTAGCTGTGAAGCGAATTCTTCGATATTTGGCTCACACCCCAACTCTAGGATTATGGTATCCAAAGGGCTCAGAGTTTGATCTGGTTGGATTCTCGGATGCTGATTATGTTGGTGACAAAGTTGATCGCAAGTCTACATCAGGCACATGTCACTTTCTGGGACGATCACTTGTATGTTGGTCTCCAAAGAAGCGGAACTGTGTATCTCTCTCCACTGCTGAATCTGAATACATTGCTGCTGGATCTTGCTGCGCTCAGCTTCTGTGGATGAAGCAAACACTCAAGGACTATGGCATTCATCTGAAGCAAGTGCCACTTTACTGCGACAACGAAAGCGCCATCAAGATTGCTAACAACCCAATTCAGCACTCGAAGAGAAAGCACATTGAAATTCGTCATCACTTTCTCAGAGATCATGTTGTGAAGGAAGACATTGATATCATACACGTCAGCACTGAAGAGCAATTGGCAGATATCTTCACCAAGCCCTTGGATGAGAAGAGGTTTTGCAAGTTACGGTGTGAGCTAAATATCCTGGAATCCTCAAATGTCCTGTGATCAGGCACACATCCTAACCCTTATGCATATTGATGACTTAGATGTGCAACACACGAAGTGAAGTATACGGTGGGTAACGCCGTGTCTGGGTCTAATACTTCCTATACGGTGGGTAACGCCACCACCAAACGTTCTATTTTGAAGTGTTTCACTCATGGCGTTACCTTGCAATGTCTTCACATTTGGTTTGGCTTCGATCTCAACATATTTTCATGATTATCTTCACTATGTTGATTATATATATATACATATATATATATATATGCTAGTGTACTGTCCTCTACAGCATTCACTTATAGCTATGTCTTCGTGTTGAATCTTTTGAACTAAGTGAATGTGATCGGACCCTAACCTCTCTATGCTTTCTATCTCAAACTCTATCTCTCCAAGTCATATGCATTCTATTGAAACTGTCGAATGTCTTCTCTGCGTCCTTGTCAGCAGAAGATACAGAGACAACCATTAAGTCCGTTTTCAATGCTCATTCCTCCACATGAATTTTGAAGAAGTAGGAACGACCACCCGACAATCCAGGCGTGCGTGGGACGTGGAACAAACCTCAAAATTCTGCATAATGGCCACGTGTTCCTCAAATGCGAATCGCCAGGGGCACCTGTGTAATAGCACAGTGCCGCCCCTGTGCCTATAAATACACACTCACAGCGGTCATTATCTCTTCTTCCACCCTCGCACGAACCCTAGCGCCACCGCTAGCTCTCGACGACGCCGGCGACGAAGCGCTTCGCTGCCGCAACCTCTCCGACGCCGTCTTCACACCGACCGCGGACATCGTCCTCTCCGCCGTCGCCGTAGGTGTCCTCCGTCGCCAAGTTAGGGCACGGAAGATCGAACTGCTCGGCCTCATCTCCCACTTCGTCTAGCAGTTCTCAGTGTGGTAAATAAAACTCCTTTTTTTACAGCACCGTTGATCCTATTGATCTGTCACTTTCTACCACAAGCAGTTTCTGTTCACACAAGCTAGATCTCTCTCATACTGCATCTCATAAACATGCCTAGTATATTCACTTGTGCTTCACAAAGTAGTTAGATTCCTCACTTGTACTGATCTGTGGATTCGTACAAATCTGAAACCAACTTCTTATCTATGAGTGAATATCTTCACACGATGAGGTCAATGTCTTCTAAACTGATTTATCTTCAAAATCTTCTGAGAATGCATATGACCTCTTCCCCTTCCCTCGCACCTTAATGCTATCACAGGTACATGTCCGTGGGAGAATCCTTTGGTTCTCATAGTCTGCATTCATTTGCAGAATTCTTACAGCATCACATAAATTCTCCTGAAGCCAGTTCCTGTTGGTCCAGCAAACGAAAACCTTTGAAGCCTTTGAACGTCTTGAAGCCTTTCAAGTTAAAGTTTATGGCTTCAGAGAAAGCAGCAAGGAAGGGTGGCAGAAAGCGTCATGGTGAGACCTCCAGAGATCTGCCAGATGAACTCTCAGAAATGTACAAGACAGATCCTGAAGAGGATTACAGTCAGCGCAAGACCCGAATCCAATGGATTCGAAGATATTGGGCAGAACAATGGTTCAAATACAGATTTGTGACCCAGGAGTATGCTGAGAAAAACGCCATCAAGAGACCGTGGGGAGACATCCTATTCAAGAATCTTCTACCCAGGTCCAGAGATGAAGCCATTGCTCAAGGCTTCTATCCATACATGGTCTGTGGACCACAGCCCGCTGATGCACACTTGTCGTCACTGCTATGGTGTCGTGACGACAATCTGTTCAAGCGCAACTTCCAGTTTGCTCAGAACTTAGCGAAGCAGAACAAGAAGACTTTTGGGTTAGACTTCAACCCTGGTCCCTCATCTCCAAGGGCAGATGGCACACGACATGCAGAACCCAATGTCATCGGTCCTTTCGCCAACCTTGAAGGCCTCATCACCTACATCTTGGTTCAAGGGACTGCAGTGAATGAGCCTGCAGATGACACTGAGTCTGATGACGCACCTGCAGTGCCGAAGCCAAAGCAGTTGAAGAAGCCAAAAGTTTCAAAGCCGGCCCCTTCACCAAAAATCTCAAGGGCGAAGCCATTGGCAACTGCACCTCCTGAAGACAGTGTGCAGTCTGAAGACTTATCATGCGTCTCAAGGCCCCAGAAAGCCAAGATGCCTCTGTCTCACACTGGCAAAGAGCTAACAGCTGCTGCCATTCTGCGCAACGACGACATTGATCTGTCAAGTGATGAAGATCTTGCAGATGACGCTCTTGAGCAACTCATCAAGAGTAAAGAAGAAGCAGAAATCTTCAATGATCTGCCTCTCTTTGATGTCACCATCATCCACAACTTCATTGACGAGTGGTTTGACACGCCAAACATCAGCTTTGAAGATCTGCAGCTACCCATTGGCCTCAGTGTCACCTTCCAAGACGCCATTGCTTCAGAACTTGCAATTGCCCAACGCATTGTTGAGCTGAAGCAGAACATTGACTATGAAAAGGCTCAATTCAAGAAGTATATGGCCAAGCTCAGTGTGCAAGAAGTGAAGAACTTCAAGATAATGATGCACGAGCTCAAGGAAGCCTTTGTGAAGAAGCGTGCAAAAGCTCAGGGTTCGCGTGAGCGCATGAAGACTCTGGCTGACAGATGTGTGCAAGCCTATAATGAGGCTGAGAAGCGCAAGGCACTTGGGCGTCCTGGCATCGACCCCAGGATGGCCGCAAAGAAGAAGAAGAAGCCTGCTACGGCTGAATCTGATGCACCAAGGCAAGAAGCAGTTCCAATTGTCTTCCCAACAAGAATGACTGGCTCGAAGCCAAAGAGCCGGTCAACAGCTTCACAGCTCAAGAAGACAAGAACTGCTGAGGCTGAAGCCAGGAAGAGGAAACACTCTGAAGACTCTTGTAAGTGCATCTAGTGCCACCCCTAGTTGGTTTTGGAGTATTGATGACAAACCTAGTTGAGGGACTAATGTGTTTGTGAGAATTGCAGGATAACACAGGTAGAAGTCCCTCATTGATTCGGTTTTACTACCAGAGATGACCCCTAAAAATGTATGAAGACATTGTAGACAAAGGTGGTATATGAAGATATTCACATTGAAGACTATGACAAAAAAAGACACGTTATGAAGCCTATGGAGCTCGAAGACTTAGATCTTTCGTAGTTCTTTTTTCTTTTGTGTTGAGTCATAGGAACCACCGTACTGTTAAGTGGGGTCCAGGAGAACCAGTCAGAATGACTGAAGTGATGCCTAAATCAAAAACCTATGTCTTCGAGCGAAGACAATGAGAGCGAATCCTGTCCAGAGCCGGACAGGTCAGCTTTGCTTGTAGCCCAAGCGAAGTTGCCATGAGAGTTTGAAATCTGACCGTTGAGACACGTGTCAGTTCCTTAGTGACCCAGGGTCATTTCGGACAAATCAGGTCGGGTTGCCAAGTGGCTATAAATAGCCCACCCCCATAACCACAAACGGTTGGCTGCTCAGATTTCAGTGCATGGCTTTTGTCATTTGAGAGCAACCCACCTCGAAGCCTTGGAGAGAGAATTCCTTGCGAGGAGAAAAGCCCTAACCACCCAGAGCCAGAGTAAATTGGGCATCACTTAAGTCTTCTTGTCTGTGTGATCTGAAGACTTATTACACTTGAGGACTGTGAATTCTCCAGTCGGTTAGGCGTCGCGTTCAGAGCATCCAAGAGTCATTGTGGATTGCCAGTGAACGAAGTCTGTGAAGGTTTGGGAGTCTACCTTGAAGACTTACCAGAGTGATTGGGCGAGGACTAAGTGACCTTATCTCAAGGAGAATACGGTGAGGACTTGGTGTCCTGGACTGTGTGTTCAGGATTAGGTGTCCCGGACTGTGTGTCCTAAGGTTTAAATACCTAGCCGCTCCAACCAGACGTACAGTTGTCACAGCAACTGGAACTGGTCCAACATATCATTGTCTTCAACGAGTCACTGGTTTCATCTTCACTTCCTTTCCTTTTCTTACTATTACACATTGTGAAGCCATTGCATGCTTGCTTTATCTTTTGTCTTCACAACGTGAATGTATGAACTGTTTGGCTTCATAACTTCTTCCTACCTGATCCTTATTACACTGCAGTTGTTTGTCATTGTGCTTTCACTCTATTGAATACATGACCATGGCTGGCCTAGTGTAACCTAACTTCCGCTGCATAGTAAAAGGCATAATCTTCGCTGTTTGTCTTCATAACTCTTACGTTTTGAAGAATTTTATAAAAATCGCCTATTCACCCCCCCTCTAGTCGATATAACGCACTTTCAATTGGTATCAGAGCAAGGTGCTCCCTTGTTCTGTGTGATTCGGTTTAACCACCTGAAGTTTTAGCTATGTCGACTGCAGGGATAATCAAAGTCTCCGCTGCGTGCCCCGTCTTCGATGGAACTGAATATCCCTACTGGAAGAATAAGATGCGCATGCATCTTGAAGCCATTGACATCGACCTATGGTATGTCATCGAGAACGGCGTTCCCAAGGCTGGAGAAGGTGTCACTGCTGCTGATGTCAAGAAGTTCACTCAACTGGACTCTACTGCCAAAAATATCATCTGTGGTCATCTGACAAAAGGACAGTATGGCCGTGTGAGTGCTTTGAAGACATCCAAGCTGGTCTGGGACTGGCTCTCCAAGGTCAATGAAGGCGTCTCAACCCAGAGAGATCAAAGAATCAGTGTTCTTCGCAACCTCTTCAACCACTTCAAGCGAAATGACAATGAGAATGTCCAGCACACATTTGACCGGCTCACTGACATCACAAATGAGCTTCAAGCCCTCGGCGCCACTGAGATCACCAAACATGAAATCGTCAAGACGCTGCTGAGATCACTTGATAGTTCGTTTGACATCCTGGCCCTGATGATTCAAGAACGTCCTGATTTCAAGACACTCGATCCGTCTGACATACTTGAGAGGCTCAACACACATGAGTTTCAGCTTTCTGAGAAAAGAGATATCTACAGTCCAAACTATGGGCGAACTCGTGCCTTGAAGGCAAAAGTTGTTTCCTCATCTGAAGAAGAATCTGACAGCAGTTCTGATGATCCTGAAGACATTGGAAGAGAACTTGCAATGCTAGTGAAGAAGTTCCAAAAATTCACCAAGAAGAAAGGCTTCAGAAAATCTTCACGATCAAGCTCAAGGAATGATGAAGCTTCTGCTCATGACTACAAGAAGAAAACATGTCACAAGTGCAAGAAAACTGGACACTTCATCTCTGAGTGTCCACAGTGGGACAATGAGAACAGAAGGAAGAAGAAGAGCAAGGAATATGATTCTGACGACAAGAAGAAGAAGAAATACTCAAAGTCTTCTTCCAAGTCTTCTTCAAAGTCTTCATCACACAAGAAGAGATCATCTGGCAAGGCACGTGCGTTTGTTGGCAAGGAGATGGATTCAGAGGAGGAGTCCGCATCTGAGGAGGCAGAGGTGGAGTCTGAGGAGGAGTCTGATTCTGGCATTGCGAGTCTGGCTACAGCATACGTCGCCAAGTCCATCTTCAACACTGAAGACAATGACTGCATCACCGACACCGACGCAAATGACAAGAACGACTCCACTCCCACCTACTGCTTCATGGCACGCGGTGCCAAGGTAAACACACGCACTACTCGCTATCAAACGTCTAGTGACGATGACTCTGACTGTGATTCAAAACCCAGCTACAAAACACTTGCTAAAATTGCAACTGAACAACAGAAAGCTATGGAACATATTCAAAAACTGTTAGACAGAAGCGATGATCTGTTGGGTGCCGAAATGACTCGATCTGAATCCTTAATTGAAGACATAAAAAATCTTCACGTTAAGTATCAGGAACTTGAAGATCGACTTGATACTCTCTCAACAACTCATGAAAAGCTTTCCTATGATTATCTTCAAAGGAAGCAAGAACTTGAGAAATTGAGAGCGGCTCATGAAGATCTTCAAAAGGAAAACGAGTCACTTCGCGCCGAACAGATCAGTTCAGCTCGGGAAGGATTTGAACCACCATGTCTTAAATGCATTAAGCGTGATAATGCTACTTCTGTTGCTGAATGTTGCACTGCTACTGCTGTTGCAATATCTTCAACTGTTGATGTGGTAACTAACCCCTCTGCTGAGAATACCACTGCTATTGCTGATGAGAATGCTAGGTTGAAGACATTGCTTGAAACAGGGATGTACAAAAGTCTTAAAGGACATCAAACATTATGTGATGTCCTCAAGAAGCAGATTCTGAACCGAAACCCTCGGAAAGAGGGTGTTGGGTTCGTGAGGAAAATAAATGCAGATGGCTCCTACTGGAAACCTGAGCAGTACCCCAAAACCACATGGGTTGCTGCAAAGGAACTTTCAGCAGATCCATCCAATTTATCTGGCTTCACTTGTGCTAACCCCATTATCATTGATGAATCCTTTGACGCAAACTATAAACTGTTTAAGAATCAGAATGGTGAAGTGTTTGCTAGGTACATTGGTACTAACTGCAGGAATGGACCGCCTATGAAGAAGATCTGGGTTCCGAAAAGGTGTCTGGAAAATCTTCCTGTGAATGTCTTCATGACACCTCACTTGAAGAAGACAAACATCAGACCAAAGGCTTCATATGGTCCAAAGGCTTCATACAAACAGAGGACTCACCTGAGTCACACTAACGCAAATGTTTTGCAGGGAAACCATACTCAGCCATATGAATATGAGAGCGGTTCTTCGAATCGTCATGTTCATATGACCAAAAATTATTCTGCTTATTCCTATGAGTATTATTGTCCACCTGCTAGACTATTTGCTAAGGCTTCAAAGCCAAAATTCTCAGGTGGTGCACTTAGACTTATTGCTTCTAAGCCACCCTTGAAGATGTGGGTGGTTAAGAAAGCTTAACTCTCTTTTGTAGGGAAAGGTCTCCAGCAGAAAAACAAAATCTTCTGATGCTATTGCTGGGGACCTTAAAAATCTTGTAGGGGCAAGATAAAATGCTCGAATGGCATCATTATGTACTTCATTCCTAAATCGCATGCTACTCTCCCTATTAGTCCTAATCTGGATCTAAGTTTTCATAACCCACTGGTTCGTCGAATGGTTCTGCTTCACAATTCTCTTCGTGAAGCCTATCCCCCTAACTGCACTGTAGGGTACGACACCAGCGACTTCAAAGTCTTCAGAATGGATTATTGACAGTGGGTGTACAAATCACATGACTGGCAAAAGAAGCCTTCTTATGGACTCAACCTTACGTCCATCCGACAAGAGCCACATCACATTTGCTGACACTGGTAAAAGTAAGGTATTAGGTCTAGGTAGAGTTGCAATCTCAAAGGATCAACACATGGATAAAGTCATGCTTGTTGAATCCCTTGGCTTCAACTTAATGTATGTCTCAATGCTTTGCGACTTGAACATGATTGTAATGTTTGGAAAATATCGTTGCCTGGTACTAATGGAATCTGACAAGTCTCTAGTGTTTGAAGGGTACCGAAAGGGTGACTTGTACGTGGTAGATTTCTCAGCAGGGCCACAACTTGCAGTATGTCTTCTTGCAAAAGCTTCAGAATGCTGGCTTTGGCATAGGAGGCTTTGGCATGCTGGCATGAGGAACCTCCACACCCTTGCGAAGAAGAAGCATGTCATAGGCATCGAGGGCGTCAAGTTCAAGAAAGATCACTTATGCGGTGCCTGTGAAGTAGGGAAGATGACTAGGGCAAAACATCCTTCGAAGACAATCATGACTACTACACAACCCTTCGAACTGCTCCACATGGATCTTTTCGGTCCCACTCACTACTCAACTTTTACTACTTCTGCTTGCCTCTATGGCTTCGTCATTGTTGATGAATACTCTAGATATACTTGGGTGCACATAATCCTTTACAAGACTGAAGTGCAGGATGTCTTCAGACGCTTCGCCAATCGAGCTATGAACAATTTTGGCGCCAGGATAAAGCACATCAGAAGTGACAATGGCACTGAATTCAAGAACACTGGCCTTGATACATATCTTGATACCTTGGGCATCACACATGAATTCTCAGCTCTGTACATGCCACAACAGAATGGCGTCGTCGAACGCAAGAACAGAACACTCATTGAGATGGCCAGAACAATGCTAGATGAATACAAGACTCCAAGAAAATTCTGAACAGAAGCCATTGACACTACATGCCATACAATCAATCGTGTTTATCTTCACAAGCTTCTGAACAAGACATCTTATGAACTCCTAACTGGCAAGAAGCCAAATGTCAGTTACTTCAGAGTATTTGGAGCAAGGTGCTGGATCAAAGACCCACACCACACCTCAAAGTTTGCACCAAAAGCACATGAGGGCTTTATGCTTGGATATGGAAAGGATTCACACTCCTACAGAGTCTTCAATCTCTTCTATTACAAAGTGGTTGAAACAGTGGATGTGCGGTTCGATGAGACAAATGGTTCACAAAGAGAGCAACTGCCAAATGTGCTAGATGAAGTTCCAGCTAGTGAATCAATCAAGCTTATGGGAACTGGAGAGATTATACCTTCTGAAGCTCATCCTGAAGAAGAACTTATCATCTCAGCACCTGATCAACATGAAGACAATGCTCAGCCTGAAGACATTCCTCCCAACGACAACATAGATCAGCAAGAGCAAAGTCTTCGCCCTGTACATCCTCGTGTTCCAAATGAAGTGCAGATTGACAGAATAATTGACAGCATCAATGCACCTGGTCCACTCACTCGTTCAAGGGAAACTCAGCTAGCAAATTTCTGTGGGCACTTCGCATTCGTATCAATATCAGAACCCAAGAAAGTTGAAGAAGCCTTCATGGAATCTGAATGGATTCAAGCTATGCAAGAAGAGCTTCAACAGTTTGAGCTGAATAATGTATGGGAACTGGTTAAGCGTCCTGATCCACGGAAGCACAACATTATAGGCACTAAATGGATATACCGCAACAAACAAGATGAGCATGGTCAAGTTGTCAGAAACAAAGCTCGTCTCGTTGCTCAAGGATATACTCAAGTGGAGGGCATTGACTTCGATGAAACATTTGCTCCTGTGGCTAGGCTTGAAGCCATACGCATACTACTGGCCTATGCAAATCATCATAACATACTTCTATATCAAATGGATGTGAAAAGTGCCTTTCTCAATGGCAAGATTGAAGAAGAAGTGTATGTTGCACAACCGCCTGGCTTTGAAAATCCAAAACATCCTGACATGGTATACAAGCTCAACAAGGCACTGTATGGCCTCAAACAAGCCCCTAGGGCCTGGTATGACACACTCAAGTACTTCTTGAAGAGCAAAGGCTTCATACCTGGTTCCATGGATCCCACTCTTTTCACGAAGACATATGATGGCGAACTGTTTGTGTGCCAAATATATGTGGATGACATTATCTTCGGCTGCACCAATCAGAAGTACAGTGAAGAGTTTGGATATATGATGCAAGAGCAATATAAGATGTCCATGATGGGGGAGCTGAAGTTCTTCCTTGGTCTTCAAATACGACAACAACGCAATGGCATCTTCATATCTCAAGAGAAGTATCTCAAAGATTGCCTGAAGAAGTTCGGTATGCAAGACTGCAAAGGCTTCACAACACCAATGCCAGCCAAACATCATCTAGGTCTTGATGACAATGGTAAAGAGTTCGATCAAAAGGTATACCGCTCCATTATTGGGTCTTTGCTTTATTTATGTGCATCTAGGCCAGATATTATGCTTAGTGTTTGCATGTGTGCTCGATTTCAAGCGGCACCAAAGGAGTCGCATCACTTAGCTGTGAAGCGAATTCTTCGATATTTGGCTCACACCCCAACTCTAGGATTGTGGTATCCAAAGGGCTCAGAGTTTGATTTGGTTGAATTTTCGGATGCTGATTATGCTGGTGACAAGGTTGATCGCAAGTCTACATCAGGCACATGTCACTTTCTGGGACGATCACTTGTATGTTGGTCTTCAAAGAAGCAGAACTGTGTATCTCTCTCCACTGCTGAATCTGAATACATTGCTGCTGGATCTTGCTGCGCTCAGCTTCTGTGAATGAAGCAAACACTCAAGGACTATGGCATTCATCTGAAGCAAGTGCCACTTTACTGCGACAACGAAAGCGCCATCAAGATTGCCAACAACCCAGTTCAGCACTCGAAGACAAAGCACATTGAAATTCGTCATCACTTTCTCAAAGATCATGTTGTGAAGGAAGACATTGATATCATACACGTCAACACTGAAGAGCAATTGGCAAATATTTTCACCAAGCCCTTGGATGAGAAGAGGTTTTGCAAGTTACAGTGTGAGCTAAATATCCTGGAATCCTCAAATGTCCTGTGATCAGGCACACATCCTAACACTTATGCATATTGATGACTTAGATGTGCAACACACAAAGTAAAGTATATCTTCAATCAATGAAGACATACCTTCTAAATTTGAATACATTAATGTGGAATTTGACTTCGGAGCGCCACGATAATTGTGCGTCATGTCTAGGTCTAATACTTCCTATACGGTGGGTAACGCCACCACCAAACATTCCATTTTGAAGTGTTTCACTCATGGCGTTACCTTGCAATATCTTCACATTTGGTTTGGCTTCGAACTCAACATGTCTTCATGATTATCTTCACTACATTGATTATATAGATATATACATACTAGTGTTCTGTCCTCTACAGCATTCACTTATAGCTATGTCTTCTTGGTTGAATCTTTTGAACTAAGTGAATGTGATCAGATCCTAATCTCTCTATGCTTTCTATCTCAAATTCTATCTCTCCAAGTCATATGCATTCTATTGAAACTGTCAAATGTCTTCACTGTGTCCTTGTCAGCTGAAGATATAGAGACAACCATAAAAGTCCGTTTTTAATGCTCATTCCTCCACATAAAATCCGGAGAAGCAGGAACGACCGCCCGACAATTTAGGCGTGTGTGGGACGTGGAACAAACCCCAAACTTCCGCTAACTGGCCACGCGTTCCTCAAATGCGAACCGCCAGGGGCACCTATGTAATAGCACAGTGCCGCCCCTGAGCCTATAAATTCACACTTACCACAGTCATTATCTCCTTCTTCCACCTCGCAAGAACCCTAGCACCACCGCTAGCACTCGACGACGCCGGAGACGAAGCGCTTCGCTGCCGCAACCTCTCCAACGTCGTCCTCACGCCGACCGCGGACATCGTCCTCTCCGCCGTCGCCGTAGGTGTTTTCCGTCACCAAGTTAGGGCACGGAGGACTGAACTGCTCGGCATCAACTCCCTTCCGTCTAGCAGTTCCAGTGTGGTAAATAAAACTTCTTTTTACACCCCTTTGATCTCATGGTTCTGTCACTTTCTACCATAAGAAGTTTCTCTTCACACTAGTAAGATCTCTCGCTGCATCTCATAACATGCCTAGTATATTCACTTGTGCTTCATAAAGTAGTTAGATTCCTCACTTGTACTGATCTGAGGGTTCGTACAAATCTGGAACCAACTGCTTATCTATGAGTGAATGTCTTCGCACGATGATGTCAATGTCTTCTAAACTGATTAATCTTCAAAACCTTCTGAGAATGCATATGACCTCTTCCCCTTCCCTCGCACCTTAATGCTGTCACAGGTACATGTCCATGGGAGAATCCTTCGGTTCTCATAGTCTGCATTCATTTGTAGAATTCCTACAGCATCACATAAACTCTCCTAAAGCCAGTTCTTGTTGGTCCAGAAAAGGAAAGCCTTTGAAGCATTTGAAAACTTTGAAGCCTTTCAAGTTAAAGTTTATGGCTTCAGAAGCAGCAGCAAGGAAGGGGGGCAGACAGAGACGTGAGGGAACTTCCAAAGATCTGCCTGAAGACTTGGCAAAAATGTACAAAACAGATCCAGAAGAAAGTTATGGGCAGCGCAAGACCCAAATCCAATGGATTCGACGCTATTGGGCAGAACAGTGGTTCAAATACCGCTTCGTCACTCAGGAGTATGCTGAAAAGAATGCCATCAAGAAGCCATGGGGGGACATCTTATACAAGAATCTCGTACCCAAGACCAGAGATGAAGCCATTGCTCAAGGCTCCTACCCATGCATGGTCCGAGGACCACAGCCTGATGATGCACATCCGTCTTCACTCCTCTGGTGTCGTGACGACAATCTCTTCAAGCGCAACTTTCAGTTTGCCCAACAATCAGCGAAGCTGAATAAGAAGAAATTTGGGTTAGACTTCAACCCTGGTCCCTCCGCACCAAGGGCAGATGGCACACGCGACGCCGAACCCAATATCATCAGTCCGTTTGCCAATCTTGAGGGCCTGATCACTCACATCTTAGTCCAAGGGACTGCCGTAAATGACCCTCCAGCTGATTCTGAGTCTGATGAAGCTCCTGCTGTGCCGAAGCCAAAGTAGACGAAGAAAGCAAAAGCATCAAAGCCGGCCCCTGCCTCAAAAATCTCAAAGGTGAAGCCATTGAAAACTGCACCTCCTGAAGTCAGTGTGCAGTCTGAAGACGTGTCCCGCGTCTCCAAGCCCCAGAAGGAAAAGGAGCCCCAACGACAAACAGGCAAAGAGCTCACTGCTGCTGCCATTCTGCGCAGCGAAGCCATTGATCTATCAAGCGATGAAGATCTTGGAGATGACGCTCTTGAACAGCTCATCAAAAGCAAGGAAGAAGCAGAAATCTTCAACAACCTACCTCTCTTTGATGTTGCCATTATCCACAACTTCATCGATGAATGGTTTGCCTCACCGGACATAAGCTTCGAAGATCTGCAGCTGCCCGTTGGCCTCAGCGTCGCCTTCCAAGGCGCAATTGCGTCAGAACTGGCCATTGCTCAGCGCATTGTTGAGCTGAAGCAGAAAATTGATCATGAAAAGGCTCAGTTCAAGAAGCATATGGCCAGGCTCAGCGTGCAGGAAGTGAAGAGTTTCAAAACCATGCTGCATGAGCTAAAAGAAAATTTTCTAAAGAAGCGCGCTGAAGCTCAGGGCTCACGTGAGCGGATGAAGTCTTTGGCAGAAAGATGTGTACAAGCCTACAACGAAGCTGAAAAGCGCAAGGCACTTGGGCGTCCAGGCATCGACCCCAAGATGGCCGCGAAGAAGAAGAAGCAGCCTGCTGTGAATGAACCAGAGGCCCCAAGGCAAGAAGCTATTCCGATTGTCTTCCCAACCGCCACGACTGGCTCGAAGCCAAAGAGTCGGTCAACCGCTTCAGAGCTTAAGAAGACACGGAATGCAGAGGCTGAAGCCTGGAAAAGGAAAAGCTCTGAAGCCTCTCCTACTGCCCCCAGCAAAAAGAAACGCAAGATCAAGAAATCTCGGGCTGCTCCCTCAGAGCCCTTGATGGTTGAACCCCTCTCTGTCATTCACCCCAATGCAGAGAGACGACTGACAGTTCATGAGCCTGCTCCCACAGAGGCCCCTGAAGCTGAAGACATACCAGCAGCCGACCCAATAGCTGCTGAAGACATTGATCATCAGGACAATGTACAAGATGATGCAGCCCTTCCTCAGCTTGAAACAAGCGAACTCATCAGTATTGGTCGTCCTCTGACGCCAATGGCACAAGATGAGTCATGGGCGGATCGCCCTCAGGAGGAAGAAGACTTTGAGGTCCAGCCCACTCCGACCCCACAAGCATCGTCTGCGTTCCGTAGGCTTCGCAAAGGTCCCCGGCCTCAAGTCCATACTGCAGAAATTCCGGCTGCATCAGCCGAAGACAATGAAGAAGCACCACCAGAACCCACTTTCCCGCTCCATCAAGATGCAGTTTTTCATGAGAACGTGCCTGAGGTTGTCCCTCCAACTACACAAGCGGAGAAAGAAAATGTTGCAGCTGCCACCACAAATACTGAAGCCAATGTGGAGCCCGCCCCACCAAATGCTTCAGCGGACAGCGAAGCTACCGAGCCAGACACTTCTGTTTCTGAGTCTGCTGCAGGTCCACAGTTTGATTATCATATTGAGCACATGCCTCATGTCTAGAAGCCAGTCCCAAGGCTTCCAAGGTTTCCAGGTCCTGCATCAGCACCTGGCTCCTTTGATATTAACAGCTTCAAGGCAGACAATACATTTTTCAATAGCTCCAAGAACCCCTATTCAAGGGAAAGGATTGTATCAGACAGGTTCTGGAGCTATTCTCAGCGCAGCTATTATTCATGCATCTTATACAACCAAGGTCGCATCTTTCCTCACAAGCGCCTTGAGGTTGAAGCCATTGCTGGTCTGCCATGTCTTGAGGAAGCTTTGGACTGCTTCAAGCAAGTGGGTCTGCTGCCGTTTTGTGACTGATGAAGAGCACTGGAATGAAGAGCTTCTGCTTCAGTTCTATGCCACTCTCCATATAAAAGGATACAACAGAGATCCGAAGACTTGGGTCCTGGAGTGGATGACCGGCAATGTCCATCATGAAGCCAATGCATTTGATATCATTGAGCTCACCGGCCTGCCCACTTTTGGCGAATTCTTCGAGGAAGGTTGTCAACTACATACTGAAGCTATTGAGAGCATATTCCAGAGGCCTGAACCAAATATGAGTCAGATGCTCTCAATGATGAAGTCATTGCCTCAGGATGCACCCTATCCAACTGAGTTCTTTGTTGAAGACCTAGAGTACCTGCCCAGGACCATATATCACATCATCCGACGGACTCTCTGGCCCATTAAGGGACACTCACCACATGCCAAGATCGAGGATGCAATGAAGACTCTCATATTCTATATCCTGCATGGCAAATGCTTCAACACACATGATCTCTTCATACGCTAACTTGCAGCGTCAGGCTCGGAATTATTTGGTTTGAAGTTCTATGCTCCTTGGGTGATGAGGCTAATCAAACTGCACTCTGCGATCTCGTATCAGCCCTCTGCCCGAAACCATCGGATCTTCTTACCAGATGTGGATACCTCTGCTGAAGCAATATACCCTGAGCCTGCCAAGCAACCGATAAGTCTTCAGAATGCAGAACACCAGAGCTTCACGCAGCATGTTGAAGGTGTTGAAGCCATATCCAGGGTATATCCGTTGGCTGGCACTACACGTGCACCAGCATCTACTGAAGCCACAGACAGCACAAATGCTCCAAGACCCAAGAAGCGTGCTCGTGTCCTCACTGACCGAGAGCTTCTTATGGCCCTTCACCAAAAGCAAGATAGGCATCACGACTGGCTAAAACGTCAGATGAAGAGCCTCTTGGTGGATGTCAATCGTCTTCGAAACCTTGCCACCAAGAATGCCTTCGTTACACACGAAACCTGCCGTCGTACATGGAAAGGGCTCTCAATGATATGTACTGAAGCTGAACTTGAAGAGGATGGCTTCACAGAGCGTTTCAAGTTTGACACCACACCTCCTAGAAGGGCTATGATGCGCAACACACCATCACTAGAAGACTCTGAGTTCTCTTCATCTGTTGCCACAGTTACTGCAAGAATCATTGATGAAGATGACGATGCTACATCACCACTTGCTTCAGCACATCCCAGCTCTGCACCGCCAAACAACTCCACCGACCCTGCTGCGCCTGGGAACGCGTAACAAACTCTATGTCTTCAAACCTTTTTGGTCATTACTGATAAAAGGGGGAGAAGCGTATGATGTTTATAGTCTTCAAGCGGGTCAATATGGGCGGGTGCCTTATGTTTTGTTATATTTTGCTTCGTGTTTACAACTCTTGTTTTTGCTTCATTTGGTTCTTTGAGTTGTAAACACTAAAACTCGATGGTCGTCTGCTACTTGTTTGCCACTCTGTTTGCGAAGATAAATTCCGCATGTGCGACGATAAATTCCGCACTTATCTCATTCTGCAGACGTCCATTTTCCATTATGCATGTCATTATCTTCATATACTTTCACATGCATAGTGGATTGTCATCATAAGCTGAAGTGGATCTCCACAAGTACAACCTGCCATGTGCATTTGCATTCCAAAAGCAAATTAACTTATATGCACATCTTCAGGGGGAGCCCTTGCAACTTATGAAGACAATTCCTTATCCTTTACAATTTCACAGATTATATTCCCCGTTGAAAACTTCAACTAGTTTGTCATCAATCACCAAAAAGGGGAAGATTGTAAGTGCATCTAGTGCCACCCCTAGTTGGTTTTGGAGTATTGACGACAAACCTAGTTGAGGGACTAATGTGTTTGTGAGAATTGCAGGATAACACAGGTAGAAGTCCCTCATTGATTCGGTTTTACTATCAGAGATGACCCCTAAAAATGTATGAAGACATTGTAGACAAAGGTGGTATATGAAGATATTCACATTGAAGACTATGACAAAAGAAGACACGTTATGAAGCCTATGGAGCTCGAAGACTTAGATCTTTCGTAGTTCTTTTTTCTTTTGTGTTGAGTCATAGGAACCACCGTACTGTTAAGTGGGGTGCAGGAGAACCAGTCAGAATGACTGAAGTGATGCCTAAATCAAAAACCTATGTCTTCGAGCGAAGACAATGAGAGCGAATCCTGTCCAGAGCCGGACAGGTCAGCTTTGCTTGTAGCCCAAGCGAAGTTGCCATGAGAGTTTGAAATCTGACCGTTGAGACACGTGTCAGTTCCTTAGTGACCCAGGGTCATTTCGGACAAATCAAGTCGGGTTGCCAAGTGGCTATAAATAGCCCACCCCCACAACCACAAACGGTTGGCTGCTCACATTTCAGTGCACGGCTTTTGTCGTTTGAGAGCAACCCACCTCGAAGCCTTTGAAAAAAAATTCCTAGTGAGGAGAAAAGGCCTAACCACCCAGAGCCAGAGTAAATTGGGCATCACTTAAGTCTTCTTGTCTGTGTGATCTGAAGACTTATTACACTTGAGGACTGTGAATTCTCCAGTCGGTTAGGCGTCGCGTTCAGAGCATCCAAGAGTCATTGTGGATTGCCAGTGAACGAAGTCTGTGAAGGTTTGGGAGTCTACCTTGAAGACTTACCAGAGTGATTGGGCGAGGACTAAGTGACCTTAGCTCAAGGAGAATACGGTGAGGACTTGGTGTCCTGGACTGTGTGTTCAGGACTGGGTGTCCGGGACTGTGTGTCCTAAGGTTTAAATACCTAACCGCTCCAACCAGACATACAGTTGTCACAGCAACTGGAACTGGTCCAACATATCATTGTCTTCAATGAGTCACTGGTTTCATCTTCACTTCCTTTCCTTTTCTTACTGTTACACATTGTGAAGCCATTGCATGCTTGCTTTATCTTTTGTCTTCACAACGTGAATGTATGAACTGTTTGGCTTCATAACTTCTTCCTACCTGATCCTTATTACACTGCAGTTGTTTGTCATTGTGCTTTCACTCTATTGAATACATGACCATGGCTGGCCTAGTGTAACCTAACTTCCGCTGCATAGTAAAAGGCATAATCTTCGCTGTTTGTCTTCATAACTCTTACGTTTTGAAGATTTTCATAAAAATCGCCTATTCACCCCCCCTCTAGTCGATATAACGCACTTTCAACTCTCCTACTGCCCCCACCAAGAAAAAAAGAAAGACCAAGAAAGCTCGGGCTGCTCCCACAGAGCCCTTGATAGTTGAACCCATTTCTATGGTTCATCCTGACGCAGAACGTCAACTGACAGTTCATGAGCCTGCTTCCACAGAGGCTCCTGAAGCTGAAGACATTCCAGCAGCTGATCCCATCGCTGCTGAAGACATTGGTCATCATGACAATGTAGAAGATGATGCAGTCCTTCCTTAGTTAGAAAACAGCGAACTCATCAGCATTGGTCGTCCACTGACGCCAATTGCACATGATGCTTCATGGGCGGATCGCCCACAAGAGGAAGAAGACTATGAGGCCCAGCCCACTCCAACTCCACAGGCGTCATCTGCGTTCCGCAGGCTTCGCAAAGGTCCAAGGCCTCAAGTCTCTGCTGAAGACATTTCGGCTGCATCAGCCGCAGAAGAAGAAGTACCACAAGATCCCACTCCCCTGCTCCACCAAAAAGCAGTTCTCCAGGAGAACGTGCCTGTGACCGACCCTCCAGCTAGTCAAGTGGAAGATGAAAATCTTGAGGCTGCCACAACCAACAACGAAACTAATGTGGAGCCCTCCCCAGCAAAAGCTTCAGAAGACAGCGAAGCCACTGATCCCGCCACTTCTGTTCCTGAGTCTGCTGCCGGTCCCCAATTCAACTATCATGTTGAGCACAGGCCTCAGGTCCAGAAGCCAATCCCAAGACTGCCAAGGTTTCCAGGTCCTGCATCAGCACCTGGCTCCTTCAACATCAATGGCTTCAGGGCAGACAACACGTTCTTCAATAGCTCCAGGAACCCCTACTCAAGGGAAAGGATATCATCTGATCGGTTCTGGAGCTATCCTCAGCGAAGCTATTACTCTTGCATTCTTTACAACCAAGGTCGCATCTTCCCACACAAGCGCCTTGACGTTGAAGCTATAGCTGGTCTGCCCTGTCTAGAAGAAGCGTTGGATTGCTTCAAGCAAGTGGGTCTGCTGCAGTTTGTTACTAATGAAGAGCATTGAAATGAAGAGCTGCTGCTACAATTCTATGACACACTTCACATCAAAGGGTACAGCAGAGAGCCGAAGACTTGGGTCCTGAAGTGGATGACTGGCAACGTTCATCACGAAGCCAATGCATTTGACATCGTTGAGCTCACTGGCTTGCCCACTCCTGGCGATCTCTTCGAGCAAGGCTGTCAGCTGCATGCTGAAGCTATTGAGAGCATCTTTCAGCGGCCAGAACCTGATATGAGTCAAATGCTCAGCATGATGAAGCCATTGCCCCGACATGCTGCGTATCCCACAGAATTCTTCGTTGAAGATCTTGAGTACCTGCCCAGAACCATCTATCACAGCATCAGGCGAACTCTCTGGCCTATCAAAGGGCACTCTCCGAATGCCAAGCTTCAGGGTGCAATGAAGACTTTGGTCTTCTATATACTTCATGGCAAATGCTTCAATGCACAGGACTTCTTCATACGCCAACTTGCTGCATCAGGCATTGATCTGTTTGGTTTGAAGTTCTACGCCCCTTGGGTCATGCGGCTGATCAAGCTACACTCCGCCATCTCTTATCAGCCCTCAGCCCGCAACCATCGAATCTTCTTGCCTGACGTGGACATGTCTATTGAAGCCATATATTCTGAGCCTGCCAAGCAACCTCTAAGTCTTCAGAATGCAGAACATCAGAGTTTTACACAGAACGTTGAAGGCGTTAAAGCAGTTTCTCGGGTGTATCCTTTGGCTGGCACTACACGTGCACCACACCCTGCTTCCACTGAAGCCACTGACAGTGCCACTGCTCCAAGACCCAAGAAGCGCACTTGTGTTCTCAACGACCGAGAGCTTCTTGTGGCTCTACATCAAAAACAGGATAGGCATCATGACTGGATGAAGCGTCAGATGAAAAGCCTCTGGGTGGATGTTAATCACACTCGAAATCTTGCCACTAAGAATGCTTTCGTTGCCCATGAAACCTGTCGCCGCACATGGAAAGGGCTCACGATGATGTGTTCTGAAGCTGATCTTCAAGAGGATGGCTTCTCTGAGAGATTCAAGTTTGACTCCACACCTCCTCGAAGGGCTGTGCTGCTAGGAACTCCATCCCTTGAAGACTCTGAGTTCTCTTCCTCTGCTGCCACAGTCACTGCCAGAATTATTGAGGAAGAAGACGATGCTACTTCACCGCCACCTCCTTCAGCACCTCCAAGCTCTTATGCACCGCCAAACAACACCAACAACCCTGCTACTTCACCTACTCCTCATGGGAACGAGTAGAGACTCTATGTCTTCAAACCTTTTTGGTCATTACTGACAAAAGGGGGAGAAGCATATGAGATTGATAGTCTTCAAGCGGGTCCATATGGGCGGGTGCTTTATATTTTGCTTCATGCTTACAACTCTTGTTTTTGCTACATTTGGTTCTTATGAATTGTAACACTTAAACCAGATGGTCGTCTGCTACTTATTTGCCACCTTGTTTTGCGAAGATAAATTCCGCATGTGCGACGATAAATTCCGCACTTAGCTCATTCTGCAGACGTCCATTTTCCATTATGCATGTCATTATCTTCATATACTTTCACATGCATAGTGGATTGTCATCATAAGTTGAAGTGGATCTCCACAAATACCACCTGCCATGTACATTTGCATTTCAAAAGCAAATTAACTTATATGCACATCTTCAGGGGGAGCCCTTGCAACTTATGAAGACAATTCTCTATCCTTTACAATTTCACAGATTATATTCCCCGTTGAAAATTTCAACTAGTTTGTCATCAATCACCAAAAAGAGGGAGATTGTAAGTGCATCTAGTGCCACCCCTAGTTGGTTTTGGAGTATTGACGACAAACCTAGTTGAGAGACTAATGTGTTTGTGAAAATTGCAGGATAACACAGGTAGAAGTCCCTCATGATTCGGTTTTACTACCAGAGATGACCCCTAAAAATGTATGAAAACATTGAAGTCAAAGGTGGTATATGAAGATATTCACATTGAAGACTATGACAAGAGAAGACACGATATGAAGCCTATGGAGCTCGAAGACTTAGATCTTTCGTAGGTCTTTTTCTTTTGTGTTGAGTCATAGGAACCACCGTACTGATAAGTGGGGTCCAAGAGAACCAGTCAGAATGACTGAAGTGATGCCTAAACCAAAAACCTATGTCTTCGAGTGAAGACTATGAGAGCGAATCTTGTCCAGAGTCGGACAAGTCAGCTTTGCTTGTAGCCCAAGTAAAGTTGCCGTGTGAGTTTGAAATCTGACCATTGGAACACGTGTTAGTTCCTTAGTGACCCAGGGTCATTTCGGACAAATCAGGTCGGGTTGCCAAGTGGCTATAAATAGCCCACCCCCTACAACCACAAACGGTTGGCTGCTCAGATTGAGAGTATGGCTTTTGTCGTTTGAGAGCAACCCACCTCGAAGCCTTTGAGAGAGAATTCCTTGCGAGGATAAAAGCCCTAACCACCAGAGCCAGAGAGAATTGGGCATCACTTAAGTCTTCTTGTCTGTGTGATCTGAAGACTTATTACACTTGAGGACTGTGCATCCTCCAGCCAGTTAGGCGTTGCGTTCTGAGCTTCCAAGAGACATTGTGGATTGCCAGTGAACGAAGTCTGTGAAGGTTTGGGAGTCTACCTTGAAGACTTATCAGAGTGATTGGGCGAGGTCTATGTGACCTTAGCTCAAGGAGAATACGGTGAGGACTGGGTGTCCTGAGCTGCGTGTTCAGGACTGGGTGTCCGGGACTGTGTGTCCTAAGGTTTAAATACCTAGCCGCTCCAACCAGACGTACAGTTGTCACAGCAACTGGATTGGTTCAACAAATCTTTGTCTTCAACGAGTCACTGGTTTCATCTTCAATTCACGTTACTTACTGTTACTCCTTGTGAAGTCATTGTATGTTTGCTCTATCATTTGTCTTCACTAAGTGACTGCGTGTTCTGTTTGACTTCACAATATCTTCCTACCCGATCCTTACTACCTAGCTCCTATTAGTCTTTATGCTTTCACTTCATTGAATACTTGACTATGGTTTGCCTAGTGTAGTCTACCTTCCGCTGCATGGTAATAGGTTTAATTTTTATCGTTTGTCTTCAAAACTTCCATGTTCTGAAGACTTTCATAAAAATCGCCTATTCACCCCCCTCTAGTCGATATAACGCACTTTCACTTCGGCGGATATCGTGGGATCCGGTGTTTGTTCGTCTACGTCCGTATGTCTGCACTTTAGATTCTTCTGATCTACGCTTCTCTTCATCGGGCGACGGTTGTTGTTCTGATGCGCTGGTCTTAGGGACCTTAGCACGATGACTTCCCGGCTATCTACTACAACAATGTTTACCCGGCTCCTATGAGGGAGGGGTGATGACAGCGGCGCGCCTTCGGCTCGCTTCGGTGCTTGTAGTCGTCGCTAGGTGGTTTACGGACTTGGATGTAATTTTTACTTCTGGTGTTTTTTTGTACTATCATGATAGTTGATGAATAGATCGAAAGTTTTATATAAAAAAAAGAGATAGCGGTGAAACATGTTATGTAACCAGGCCATTCTGTGTGTAAAAGAAAAGGAAAAAGACGGCGAGGAAGCCAGATAGGAAATCAACCGTCATCCGGGACAGGGAAGGTGCGAGGAGGGCGGTGAAAGTCACATTTTGCATAGGGTTTCTCTCCCTCCTGCCCAGACGAACAAGCACACCACACAAACCCACACACTCCCCACGCCCACGGAACCCACAAAAAATTCCGAGAAAGATAAATCCTCTCGGAAAATCGGCGCTCCAAATCCCCTCCCAAGAGCTTCCCCAATCCCGCGAATCCCGACGAATCCCCTCGAAATTTTCCAACCCTCCAGCGCCGCCGCCTTCCGCAGATTTCCGACGAGGCCCATCGAGAAATCTAGCGCGCCGTACACAGAGTCGTCGCTGACTCGCTGGTGGCCCGCCGAGGCGCCCTGTCCCGGGCGGCCGCTTCCTGGTCGATCAATTGTGTCGCGGCGGCGTGATACCGATAGCTACGAGAGGACGGGAGCGATTTTTGCCCCCCTGAGCAGTCATTTTTATTATTTTTTGAGCATGTGTGTCTGAGATAGATTGTACTGCGAGAGAGTTAGGGTTTGGTGCGGGGGCTAGGGTTTGGTGGTCTCTGCTCCGCCCCGAGTTGAGGCTGGGTGCGGATGCACCGTTGAATCGTGTGCTGTAACCGCCTTCAGTGATTGGCGAGGAGTGGAGGACATTGGTGGTTGTTTCATTGTTGTGCCGGACTGGATCCTGCTGCTGGGAAGTGTAGATGGTGAGTGGTGCCAGCTGGCATGGACCGAGGTGAGCCCTCGTTGAAGCCAGAATGGCTGGTGCGCGGGGTTGCTACACCGACGGCGTCCGCCACATGTCTCCGACCAGGAACTTCACCCCGTGCAGGTGAGATGCCTTTCCTTGTCAATTTGCTATTTTGGTGCATATTCTGTCTAGTGGTTACTGCTGTTTATAGAATGTATGTATGCAAGATCAATTGTTATTATAGTCGCACCGGAGACGTTTCTAGTGGCATTGGATAACTTCACACCAGCTGTAGTTGTTATTATAGGAGTCGCACCGGATACGTTTCTAGTGGCATTGGATGACTCTACACCGGCTTTAATCAGTGCTTAGATTTATTTATTTATGCATGGTGAAGTTAGTGCAGTTCTGGTGTGCAGTTGCTGCCTGCAAACTCACCATTTTCCTTATGACAATGATCATTCTTCAGTGTTCCTATCACCAATATTCGTCTTAGTTTGATTTAAGGGCAATACTTGTACTGTGAAGCGCTTTATTTATATGTTGCATGGATCATGGAGCCAGTATAATATGTCGAACTATAACTGAGTAATTGTGCACCTGCGGTAATCATTGAGGAATCTGACTTCGGATACATTGCTCACATCAGCATCGTGTCGGTGCTTGTTAAACTAATGATTATCAGTCTGTGCCGTTTTAACTGCAGTAACTTCTGTTAAATTAGATATTATTTTACTCGGACATGAATACATGATTTAATGTGAGTTACCTCAGAGACTTTATTGGATGGGAAAATTTACAGTTTTATGTTTGTTAGCCATGTTGCTATAATGCAGCAGTCCTCGTAGCGCCAGTTTTGCTAGGGAATACAGCAGGATTAGCCAGAAGCACATATTAATAAATTCTTGGAGAGGTATGACACGTAGTTGATATACTGAGACTATTCTCATGGCTTGCATTTTTGTGAATCTTTGTATATACTCCCTCTGTAAAGATTTATAAGAGCGTTTAGGTCACTACTTTAGTGATCCAAACGCTCTTATATTTCTTTACGGAGGGAGTACTTGGCAATGGAGGGAGTACTTGGCAATAGATAGTAGAATGTAATTCCCTTTTTTGTGTACACAAATATATACACAGTGATACCACTAGTTTTGAAAGGGGTAGGGTGGTAGGCAACACATTTTTAGCAATATATAATATTCTTTTCTTGATACAGCGGACAGGCGTGGTCGCTGATCTTCCTAAGCTAGTTGTTCAATGCAGTGTACTGGTAGCACTAGAGCCATATTAGGCTAGTAGCAATATGTGCGGGTAAGAAGCAAATGCAGTCCGGTCTTTCTTACCATAACCTGCTTTGATTTGCAGACTAGCATATACTCCCTCCGTCCCAAAATAAGTGACTCAACTTCGTACTAATTTTGTACTAAAGTTAGTCCAAAGTTGAGTTACTTATTTTGGGACGGAGGAAGTATAAATGAAGCTAATGTTGGACGAATTAAACTAAATTATTTGAAATGTATATACATAATTAGCTAAACTTATTTTTCACTTCAGCATTTCTTGGCAACCTCACTGCACTTACACAAGTGCTGAAATTTAAAAAAATGTCACCAAGAGTTCCATGACACTATTTCACATTATTCACTTTGGCCTGGCGGCTCAGTCTGGGGTTGTAGATCGGGATCCACTCAGAGGCAGGATAGGTGCCGGGAGTTACTGCATGCACTAGACTCGTCCTACAGGGACACAAAGGATACAAGATCCTAAGCTTCATCCGTGCAAATGGAATTGCGGATTCCAGGCGCAGAGGCTTCCTGCGCTGCATACTCTTCTAGTTACAAGAAGTTTGTTGAAGACAGTATTTTATTATTGTTTTCTTCTGTTGATGTGCTAGTAAGACTGTCAAGATCATATTTTTTGCCTTTTGTGACCTGTGTGTTATTTGCGACAATGAGATACTGATCATACTGTACAATGTATATTACATTGTCACTGCATCTTTTTATTTAATACTGTTACATTAATACTTTTGATTTATTTTGTTCTTGTACTTTGCACTTAGTAAGGATTGATGTTCAATTGTTCAGTTACCAATCATTGTTGTTGGCACTATCTTTGTGGTTTGGTGTGCTGTTTCATGGTTTAACTGATCATATATGGACCACTTTGAATTGACTATTCTTTTGTGCTTGCAAATTCACAGCATTTTGCTAAGAAGTTGTTGTTTGATGCTTTAGGTGATCAAGACAGGGGTGCTTCATCAAGAAACCGATCAACAGTTCGTGATCGTGAACGGAGCTCCCAACAGTCCTCTTCACGTAGGGGTTCTGGCCCAAGTGTGTCCAGACGGCATGATCGGGATGGCACAGTGAAGTCAAGAGGCTATGCCAGTTTTGGAAGAAGCAACAGAGACAGGGTGTGTGAAAAGGACTCTGATTTCCATGATTGGGAGAGTAGGTTGGGTCTTCCAGATGGCCCTTTGCGTGATGGCTTTGGGTCCTTTAGCTCTTGCAGACCTGAAAGAGATAGGCTCAGTCGTGTTCGTCCAAAGCTGGACACATCGACTCGGACAGCTGGAGTAAGTTTGGAAAATGGTAATCTATCTAGAAAGGATGCTGCTGGTATCTCCTTTGAGCGAGAATTTCCACACCTTAGTTCTGAGGATAACGATGGGAAGCAAGATATTGGTAGAGTTCCATCTCCTGGAATTAGCACCCCGCTTCAGAGCATACCATTGGTTACTGCACCTGATGGCTGGAACTCGGTGCTAGCAGAAGTTCCTGGACTTAGTGAGCCAAGCAATAACTATGTTTCTTCTGGTTTATCACATGCTGGTTCCGGTAGGCAGCCTGAAGTGTCGAGCTGCGGAACGGCATTAAGCATGGCTGAAACAGTAATGCAAGCACCATTAAAAGTTTCCACCACACCCCAGGTAGTGCAATCTATAATGAATATGATATCCGTGTTTTTTCTTTCTTTGGTCTGTAATCATATTTCGTTCTAGTCACTTGATCTAAATAGTGTCTTATGTGCAACTTTTTTACCCAGCTATCTGTTGATGCTCAAAAGATTGAAGAAAGAACTATGAGGCTACGACCTCTGACGCCTTCATCAAACAAAACATCTGTATGTGCCTTTGTCGCAATATGAATATTTCTTGTTTTGTTGTTTGCTGCTTGTGTTATTACCATGGTTGTGTTATTACCAGTGACTTTATTTGAATATGACTGTCATTAGTGGATCATCCACATCATTTGTTCCTACGGGAGGAATCTGCTCCTGCAATGATACTAAATTATGTATGTTATTAGTGATTGCACTCAAATTAGTTGAAGATATGGCCATAGATTGGTTCAGTTGTTTCATGTTCTTTGCAAACTGCAAGTATCCATTAAGCAGATTTTGGCAATTATCCGAGCATTGTTAAGGACTGGTGTCTTTCTACCATAACAATTTATGTAAATGCAATGCATCTTGTGTTCTAAGTAAGCGTATTGTGTTGGTTGGTAGTTTGAAGATACTTTGTCGAATATTGTGAAGTATGCATTTTTCTGTTTTAATAAACTATCATCCTCAATATTTTCCTACATCTGTTATTTAACTCTGCAGTTTGGACCTGAACAAATTTATGACACATGTAGGTCCACCAATCACTGTTAGGTTAGAAACTTTATTTTATAGCACAGGATTATGGATTGTATTGATCTAAGTTAGTGCTTTACTAACTATACAATGGACAAATAAAAAACTTAAAGCACATGAAATATCTCTTACATAGATGGAGTTTCGTTCTGACAAAACTTTCACTGGTAGTGTGATTCTTGCGTTTTTTCCTATTTGTCTGAGTACACTTCACTGTCGTATATTACTTGATCAGCATTGGGTCATTAAGCATGCAATCGATAAAATGGAACATAGTTTGTTTAGACATGTGAACATGTCTGCATTTTGTGGGACATTGCAGTTTATTTTTACATAAAATTGTAATTCCAATCCTTACTAGGATGCAGACATTTTCGAACTTGCATGTGCTTCCTAAAGCTGTATTTCTGTTTCACTTGTTTATGGAGTGATGTGTTATACTAAAGAAACAGCATTTTGGTTTGCACTGATTCATTCAGAATGCTGTGCAGATATCAAGTTTGTCGGATAAGTTAAAAATTAGAGGTGCAAGAGCCGGGGATTCTAATGGTCCTGTGAAGACTGCGCCACAACTGTCAACACAGCCTTCTAACAGCTCTGTTCGTACTCCAGTCAAATCTGAGCCTGTAAAGCCATCTCAATCAGGAAGCTTTCAAGTCCTGACCCGCGAGCAGAATGGTGCTGCAAATACTGCCAAAGACTGCTCCAGCAATCCTGTGAGCCCTGTTCTAGGTCAATCTTCTTCAGTGGAACCACTGGAAAGGTCTAATGTCAACCATAAGCTTAAAGGTGTCGTAAACGGCCCCCCTTTGCATGTACAACAAGGTTTATCTGGTGAGAGGACATCAATTGCAAAATCAAAGCATAAATTCTTTGAGTTACTGCGGAGCAAATCTTTAAATGGTTCAAGCGCTCGTATCGAGTCCTCATCTAGCTTGGTTGATGAGCAGAAGAACCCCTCTGTTGATTTGTCCTTGTTCAACAGTGGAATCAAGTGTATTGAAACTGGAAGTAGTTCATGTGAGGATGCAAATTCTTGTGATGGATCTCAGCGACACCTCTCCGACAATGAGGAAATCAAGCCACCTTCAGAGCCTCATGATGCTTTTTATGAGGGGTTGCATGAGATTGTGGCTGACAACAAGGACGCCAACTCTTCATCAGATCCTGTTGATGCTGAAGATGAAGCTAAAGCTAGTCTGTCCATTATACCCACAGATACAACTGATGTTTCAGCGAGGTCAGACTCTAGATATGACGAAGCCCTTTTGTTGTCTGAGCCCATTGTAGCAGGGCAAGAGGAATCGTATCCTACCGAAGACGAACCAAGTCCAGAAGAAATGGCTTTCCTTAAATCTCTTGGCTGGAAACAAGACGAAGTAGTTCCTCCACTGAAACAGGAAGAGATCGCTGATTGTGTAAGTTCTGTTATGTTTCTTACTCTACTAGTTTATCAACATTATTTGGCTTTCAATAATCAATTCCCATGTTTAGTTTTTTAATTAATAAATTTCATAACTCTCAATGAAGTACTCGTAACTTTTTGGGTCATCAACACTATTTTCCTTTTTAATACACAATTCACTTGTTTATTTTTTATAATAAATTTCATAAGTCTCCATCAAGTACTCATAGTTTTGTTGTCCCCGCTCTTTCAGTTTTGCCAAAAGCAGCTCCAAATACTTTCATTTCGATTTTAGTAATTCCTTAACCCATTTAATGTGACTTGCAGTGTCAGCAAAATGCATAATTGTCGTGGTTTGCCATGCAAGTATTGGGTGTCATTATCAATGAACTTCTGATGAGGCATGCCGAATAATTATGGGGTTTAGCAATAAACAAAACCATTTGTCAGTTGAAGTGGAAATGAAATCCTAGTATTTTTGTTTTACTATAAATTGTGAGATTCAGGATTTGGTAGATGTTTTGAGTTTTTTTTACCATTTACGTGATAGTGCATACACTTTTTTATCATTTAAGTTTCTGGTAATGCACATCAGGAATGCACACACACTTGTTTCTACCATCTGTGCCTATCATTTACTGCTTTTTAACACATCTCCCACTACTTTTTAGTTAAGGCACAACGTGAGGCTGCAGCAGAAGCTTGAGGAATGCAGGGGCTAATGACATGACACATCAACCAAAATTACTGGGGTTGTCAACCATGCTTGGAACCTTTGGAGATCAAGCTGTACCATGATGAGTTTGGGTAACTACCTCAACTCTCATGGGGTGATTAGCTTAGCAAGTCGAGATATTTTCCCGTTAACTTCAGCTCTGTGATTGATGTTTTTCCGTGCTGAAAAGAGGTTTGAGGGTTTTCTTCATTTTCCCGGAAGGAATGCCGAATGAAACAGGCATGTACGGTGTTGGATGCACATAGTTGTGCACCTGCGGTGCTCAGAAAGAATAGGTTGTCTTCTTTTTTTATACTTTTTGTGGCTTATCCTTGTTTCAGAAAAGAAAAGAAAAAAGGATACTTGGGTCTTTACGTGAAAAGGACGCCCCTGTGGCTACCATGGTCTCAAATTTTGCTTAATTTATTTTAATGTTTTACTCAAATATGGCTTCCTGTCTTTGCTTTGATTGGTGGCGTTCAGTTGCGCACCGTGTCTTAATGGGATCAAAAAGGTCTGCCCAGGATTTTATTGGGTCCAGATATCTCATTTTAGTCATACAGACGGTGGTCAATTTGGTAATCTTGTTTGATCATGAGGTATTTAATTTAGGCCCCCGTCCTACACTTTCAAAGTATAGAAAACAGATTGGTTATTTCAAGGTTTGATAAATTATCAGATTGCTCAACTCGTGGCATGTTACTGTTTGTTGGCTTGGCTTTAATTATTATTTTTACTGGGAAACAATGGTGGGGTACAATTTTTAGAAAAAGGCATGTAATAAGTTGAGTGCTCTTTGGCTGCTTTCGGGGCTGAAGCACTCCCAGATGATGTGCTTAAGTGCCATGAGGAACAGGGGTCTTGCTGAGCCGGTGTGAGGCATGGATGGAATCCTAGTGTTTGATTTCCAAAAAAGAAGCCTTCTTGGCCAACCACTACACTAAAAAAACTAATCTAGATAAGCAGCTTTTATGGAAAAAGCTTCTAATCAACTGGCCGATCTTTTTTGCTGCATCCGTCGCTCGCACGGCCAGTCAGATCGCAACCCATTGGTCCATTGGATTGTGAGGGTGCGTGACTTGCATGAAGACTTGGTGCACGTGCATAGTCCCTACTAACTGGGCCAATCCTATTCATTGTAAATAAATTCCGCAACATCAGTAATGTTGCAAAACTTGCTCCCGCGACACCCTATTCATTGCAAATAAATTCCGCAACATCAGTAATGTTGCAAAACTTGCTCCCGCGACACCCTATTCATTGCAAATAAATTCCGCAACATCAGTAATGTTGCAAAACTTGCTCCCGCAACATCACCTACGGTGCATGTACGTGAAGGCAAATTTTTTTTGCAACATTACCTTTGTTGCATAAAAGTGGAGACAATTTTTTTTGCAACATCACCACAGTTGTAAAATTTCTGCAACAATATCATTGTTGCAAAAGTTACATCACGTCTCCACACAAAGTTTTTGTTTCAGCAACAATCAACTTGTTGCCATTCGTGAAGTCACACGATAACTCTTCAGAGTGGTTTGCAATAAAGTCGTTGTTGCAGAGGGATGAGCGTAACAACTAGCTTGTTGCAATTTGTGACGCTCACGTGATGAGATCTAACGGCGTGGGAGGTGGTCGAACCTTCCCGAACTTCAACCGACGGACGCATAGCACGGCCCTTGTTTCTGCAACACCGCACTTGTTGCAGAAGGGAGGCGGGGAACATGGGTGGTACATTAATTGGACGACCAGCAGTGTCCATCCAGCGGCCAGCCAGGCGACGAATGTTTTTAACTAATCCACCAGCCGATGCGTAGCACAGCCCAACTTTTATTTAGAGAAAATAAACAACGTTAGCAACATATATTTTGAAAGAAAGAGCACTGCTATGCGGACGACAGTCGCCAGCCGAAATTTGCACGACAAGCTATATCACACCATCCATGGACATGTTTAAACAGCAGAAGGCAGTTGGATTTTTTTTTTTTTTTGCGGGAGGTTGGATTAGCAATCGTGTTCAGCAAAACATTGTCCGTGGAGAGACGATCTCTATTTTCTAGTGTATTGAGGCTGTCGGAGCGCACTCCCTCAAAGAAAAAAAGAAGTCAAAGAAAATAAAAGGAATAAGCTGTCAGAGCACACAATCATAGCCGGAGTCTGAGGCAAGACAGTGCATCCAAGCGTACTGATTGCAACAAATTTAGGATACGGATTTGCTCTAGATGAGAATCAGCTCACTCACGTCCAAGTTTACCACCGTTGAATCTAAGCCCTTAAGATTCGTGCTTTTATTTTCTTATTAGTGTACCGTGCGTTGTTGTCTTGCCGCGTTGGCTCGTTCGTTTCGCGGCCTAGGGTGTGCGTCGTTCGTTTTACCCCCCTTTTATATATTTGTTTTGGATTGTGGGATTTTTCCATGTATGTGTATGGCTGCCCGAAATTAGTAAGTTTACATGGTCTGTGGCTTCTGGCTCGTGTCCATACAATTTGCAACACACTACAAGCAGTGGCGGAGCTAGACGAAGATGGGGATGTATCTGGTGCTGGTGCACCAAGGCAATTGGTGCTACCGGTGCACCGGTCGTCCGTGGGGCAGGGCACGGCACCTGCAGCAGTGCACGTAGCTCTGCCGCTTACTACAAGTACTCCATTTGATCTAAATTAATTGACGAAGTTTTGTACTAGTGTTGTGTCAATTAATTTGCATCGAAGGGAGTAACATTTCTTTTTGCCTTTTTAGTTGCACCAAATGAGAAAAATAATAATACAAACATTATGTACTCCTTCAGGGAAAATGTTATTATGTCTTCCTATTTTAGTTATATGTCCATTTCTCCAGATATGCGACTGCCTGGTCCACAATACGACTACAACTAAGAGAATGGATGTTAGCCTGATGCATGCCCATCACTCAAGTTGCAGTTGTAACCGGACTGTAGTTGCATGAACACACACATGACTATAAATGGGAAGAGGGGTGTCAATCAGTTTCATGTCCATCACTAGACATGCAGTTTTAAGTGTTGCAACCGACTGCAACCGCACGTGACTCAACGCACTGCAACCGGGGTTTGTTGGGTGCGCGTGGTTGCAGAAGTGGACATTCGTCGAGGATGGGAAGTTGCATGTTTGCCACTACACATGCAACTGCAAGTGTTGCCCACCACTACAATTGTACACCCTCAACGTGTTTGCAACTGGGGTTGTTGGGTGCGAGGGGTTGCAGAAGTGGCATTTTATCGGAGGCTGGGCATGCCTTTTTTGGGTCCAAATTAATAGCCCACTCTCCATAAGCAACCAAGCCTGAACCTTCATTTTTGTCCTAATTGCAAGTCCATCCTCGGCATGCAACGAGGGGCCCAATCCTTTTTGATCAAGTTGCAACTCCACCACCGACATGCAACCAAGGGCCATAATTTTTTTGTCCCAGTTGCAAGTCTACTCTCGATGTGCAACCGGGTCGTACTATTTTTTGTCCGAATTTTATGCAATTCCATCCTCGACGGGCAACTTAGGGGGGGGGGTATTTTTGTCTAGTTGCAATCCCCCCCTCCCCAAGCCTTTTTGTTCTAGTTGCAAGTCCACCCTCGATATGCAATTGGGCTCGACCCATTTTTGTCCAATTTGCAAGTCCACCCTCAACACGCAATTGGACTTGACTCATTTTTTTCCCGCTTGCAAGTCCATCCTCAACACACAACTAAGAGGCCGACAATTTTGTCCTAGTTATAACTCCACCCCCGACGTGCAATTGGGGACCCCATCTTTTTTTTGTTTTAGTTGCAAGTCCAACTACACCCCTGATATGCAATTGGGGAGGGGCATTTTTTTGTCCCATTTGAAAGTCCACCCTCGATACGTAACTAGTGCCCTGACTAATTTTGTCCCAGTCGAAACTCCATCTTCGATACAAAACAGGGTGGCCGACCCATTTTGCCCCAATTGCAAGTCCAACATCTACATGCAACTGCGTGCCCACACAAGACATAAATTAAGGGCGGGAGGAGGGTTGTCGACCAATTGGATATCCACATTTTAAAAATATTCATGATATTTTTTCATTTTCATATTTTTTATAAATAGTATTGAATATTTTTTAAAAACATTATTTTTTAATTCGCATTAAAAAATCATGACATTTTTTGGAATTCATGGGCGTTTATTTACTTCATGAACAATTTTTGTATTCACTATTTTTTTTGAATTCGTGAACATTTGTTTTTCAAAATTTTAATTCATGAACTTTTAAACATTTTCAAACAATATTTTATTTCACCAAACATTCAGAATCAGTATAGAACACTTTCTTTTACCGAGAAAACAAACCTATGAACTAAAGCGAGCAATGCATAGTTGACCAAGCTGAATAGGAGTTCTCGAAGCAATAACCTGCAAAACAAGCCAATGCACTATAGCCCATCCCAAATGGCACGGGTGATCAAGGCTTGATAAATGCGTCAACATAGAAAAATACAGAGCTATATGATGAGTCAGTGACCATATAATCACCAATAGTCGTACATGTTGACTGTATTCTTAAGTACAATGATCCAAGTGAGCTTGTGAGACAAGTACATTGACTGTCAATGCATTTTACTCTTTGTAGAGCTAACAAATGCATGTGCTCTGATGACTTAGGAAGCTGGTGATGGTAGTTTGCCGAACTCTCATTTTGCAGAAAATCTAGAGAAGTTTGGGCATTTTAAGAATTTGGTCACTTTTTTGCTTTTGGGGAGAAGTTCGGCCTTGTTGCAGTTCTGGGCCTCCAGTTCTTCAAGCTTGAGGACTCCAGTATATTTCTGAGCTAAACCACCATGTGATATGATCAACATATTGAGCTCTTAATTCAGGTGTTGGATAGCACTTGAAAAAAAGTTCTGGTGCTGGATTGTGTTGTTAAGTAAGAAACTACTGCAAACTGCGTGTAGCTCAGATGGTTAAGTTTCTTCTGGTGAACTAAAGCCCATCAGGGTTTAAATCTTAAATTTGACACTAGTGCTCGCATCTTCCTTGTTGGTGAGTGTATGTGTTTATATGAGCGCTTGCGTCCGCATTGTTCTATGAGAAAAGAAAATCGACATATTGTTTCTAACTGTATAAGGTTACTCTGAACTCTGGAGTAGACGATCAAGCTGGACTCGAGTAAGCCGTTATGCTGGAGCGATTTTGTCAGCAGTCGTTGTTACTCACTCACTCAAGTACGTACTCAACTTGTGATCACAGAGCTCGTACGCATCGCGCTTGCGTAGCCCAGAAATTATACGCCTCCTCCTCTTCCCTCCCATCGAAATCATCATGCCTCGACAATTGTCGCGCTATCCACTAGCATGTCATACGATGACGAGACTCGGAGCGTCACGTCATATCCCCACATTGTTTGGGCACCTGCCCAGGATGGTCGGACCCACCAGAACGGACGGCGGTGATCTACTCAACAGATCCCTCGGCCCCTTGGTCACGAAAATAATCAGGGCGATGCATACTCCGTCGGTACAACGTAGCTTTCTCACCTACGCCGGCCCATATTGACCACTTGCACAATCGGCTCACCGGACAGCCACTCGCAGCTTTCGTCGACCATTTTGCCTGCACACCTTTGCAGAACTTCTTTAAATTTCTTTTCAGAGCCCAGAAAGAAGCTAGGCACAAAGACACCTTCACACACGTATACACACCCACGCGTGCACGTCTTGTGGTCACACCATGTAATTGGACTGGTGTACAGTAAACCTATAATTGCAACGATGGCTGGCTGGCTGCGACACACAATCGAGTTCCACACGGGCGAGAGAAAATCCTTATCAGAATTACTTGCAAGGGAAACAAGCGCGGCTAGGCCACTCATGTCGTTGGGAGAACATGGTGGGCAAAGGCCGGCCAAACAATCCATAATTCGTTCTAAAGGGACCCGGCCGATCGACGCCGGTTGCCCACCAACTCAGGCATCATCGACCGGGATGTTGGCTGCCTAGCACTGACATCCATGACCTATCTTTTGTTCACAAGTCAAATGATACTAGCGGGAAGACCCGTACATATAATCCCATATCAGTCCAAACATGAGTATTTTTTTTTGCGAGATAGTCCAAACATGAGTATTATAGTGCTTCTGAAAATTTGGAAACGGGTTTGCAAAAAATCAGTCGACTGAGATCTAACAAAGTCTTGGTCGACCTTGCAGCATTTTGCCCCATTGTATACAACATTTTTTTCCTGCCAGTGGCAGCATCCAATCTTGCTAGTTGTAGCATGTCATCCTTCATCGATTGTAGCACGTCATCTCACTGGTCGCAACATCCTCCATTGGCAGTTGTAACATTTTTTGTCAGAACGGTTGTAGCATATGTTGTCATTGCTTGCAATACTGTCTCAACATTTTTCATCGCCGTTAGATTGCAAGATGATGGTTAGATGAGCTTATTAAACCTCTAGCCATCCTCTTGCTCATCTTTTTCCCCTCAACCGCCCCACGTACCACTGGCCTAACCATCGGTCACCGCCACCTGCGGCCGGCGTGCTCCCGCGCCGCCGCCCCGTTCTCCCCTTAACCGTCTCCCACCGCCGTGTTGTCGTTGCCCTCAACCATCCCTCTAATCCCGGCCATAACCCATTTTTTAAGGCTAACCTGCATGACCCCCCCTCCCCCCAACACCTCTAAGATAGATAATGGAGTAGCTTCTCCGGCAAGCTGGCGGCGTCTTCCACCGGCGGGCCATTCTCCCCTTAACCGTCTCCCACCGCCGTGCTGCCACTGCCCCCAACCATCCCTCTAACCCCGACCATAACCCATTTTTTAAGGCTAACCTGCACCCCCCCCCCCTCTCCAAAACACCTCTAAGATAGATAGCCTGCCACCCTAAGATAGACAGTGGAGTAGCTTCTCCGGCAAGCCGGCGGCGTCTTCTTCCTTTCTATCTGGCTTTCACAAAATTGACTGACCCAAATTTGATTTTCAAGCGACTACAGTCATATAAGCAAAAAATTGAAGGAAGGTTCTAAAAGTGAGATCCACTGACCTGGTAGGCCAGTAGTAGTCACCAAAATCTTAACCATATGACCTAAAAGGCCACCCTGGGCACACGTACTCAAATCAGACTTCCTATCATTGCGGCGACAGGCGCCAAGGAGAAGCTCAGCAGTGAGGTGAAGTTGTCGCATCCAATTAGGTACCAATTGTACCAGTCTCCCACACGGCTCGCTTCAGCTGACCGGCCACTGGCTTTTCCCATCTTCTCAGCTCTCCCAGCAGCTTCCTTCCCCTCTCTTGCTTAGGCTAAAACTTCAAGCCATCGTCTGGATATGGTCATGGCCAGAGCAAAGCAAACCTAACTATAACTACCGATCATTGTTTTATGTCGTGAGAAGAATATAAAATCTAGCCTTTCTCGGTTCAAGGATCATTAAGCACCAGCTTGCTCTTCTCGCACTTGCCGAAAGCGAAAAACATGGGGGCGCAGGTGCAGCTACGGTTGCTTCTTTTGGTAGCTACGGCGGTGGTTGCCAGCTGCGCCACCGGCGGCCTCGCCGCGACGTCGTCCCAGCTGGGCCGCCTGGAGGGCCTGCGCGTGGCCCTGACGCATGTCGACGCGCACGGCAACTACACCAAGCTGCAGCTGCTGCGGCGGGCGGCGAGGCGGAGCCGCCACCGCATGTCCAGGCTCGTCGCGCGGACCACCGGCGTGCCGATGATGTCGAGCAAGGCCGTCGCGCCGGCCCTGCAGGTGCCGGTGCACGCCGGGAACGGTGAGTTTCTGATGGACATGTCCATCGGAACGCCTGCCGTGGCCTACGCGGCCATCATTGACACCGGCAGCGACCTCGTGTGGACGCAGTGCAAGCCCTGCGTGGAGTGCTTCAACCAGAGCACGCCCGTGTTCGACCCCTCGTCGTCCTCCACCTACGCCGCGCTGCCGTGCTCCAGCTCCTTCTGCAGCGACCTGCCCAGCTCTAAGTGCGCCTCGGCCAAGTGCGGCTACACGTATACCTACGGCGACTCCTCGTCGACGCAGGGCGTGCTGGCCGCCGAGACCTTCACGCTGGCCAAGACGAAGCTCCCGGCGGTCGCCTTCGGCTGCGGCGACACGAACGAGGGCGACGGGTTCACGCAGGGCGCGGGGCTCGTGGGGCTCGGCCGGGGCCCCCTCTCGCTGGTCTCGCAGCTCGGCCTCAAGAAGTTCTCCTACTGCCTCACCTCCCTCGACGACACGAGCAAGAGCCCGCTCCTCCTCGGCTCTCTCGCCAGCATCTCGGAGAGCGCGGCGGCCGCGTCGTCGGTGCAGACCACCCCTCTCATCAAGAACCCGAGCCAGCCGTCCTTCTACTACGTGAACCTCAAGGGCCTGACGGTCGGCTCGACGCACATCGCCCTGCCGAGCTCGGCGTTCGCCGTGCAGGACGACGGCACGGGCGGGGTGATCGTGGACTCCGGCACGTCGATCACGTACCTGGAGCTGCAGGGGTACCGCGCGCTGAAGAAGGCGTTCGCGGCGCAGATGAAGCTGCCGGCGGCGGACGGGTCGGGGATCGGGCTGGACATGTGCTTCGAGGCGCCGGCGAGCGGGGTGGACCAGGTGGAGGTGCCGAAGCTGGTGTTCCACTTCGACGGCGCGGACCTGGACCTGCCGGCGGAGAACTACATGGTGCTGGACTCCGGGTCCGGCGCGCTGTGCGTGACGGTGATGGGGTCGCGGGGCCTGTCCATCATCGGCAACTTCCAGCAGCAGAACATCCAGTTCGTGTACGACGTGGGCGAGAACACCCTCTCCTTCGCGCCCGTGCAGTGCGCCAAATTGTGAGTAGTACGTGCGTGCCGGTGTTGGACCTCAAATACGTTGTTGATTAGTCGTAGGTGTGTCGATCCGTGCATGCGGACGCATGGATGCCGTGTTCATATGCCATGGAGCGATCAATCGTGCTTGCTACATTGAATTAGCTCGTCTCGGTCGCTACTCGACATGCATGGATCGCAGTATGTACTTATGTGACTGAATAGGCCATGGATGGATGGGGATGACGATGGATCTGTGTGTATATGACCAACGGTGATATCTGATCAGTTGTATAATCTATGGCACCATGTGTTTCTTATTATCTGGAATTATCAAAAATCTTATCTGGCTGACGTTCGCGGGGAGAGCATGACGTTTCGAACATTTTTCTTGGCAGTTTTAGTTGTATCGAGGATGATAGTTTCTTCAGAACAACATGACATTTTCTCGAAGGGAAAAGCTTACCGTCACCCGGCGGATCGCAGCGGCAGTGTCTGCCACCTCCCCTGCATGACACGCGTCCAGTGAGGGCATATGGCCAAACGCGCTTCTGCAACAGAGGCTATGTTTCTGAAACATATGCAGTATTGCAATGGTGTACGATGAGTCATGTTTTACAACAAAACATCTTTCGTGGAAATTTTCCGCAACCAGACCTCAGTTGCAAAAAAAATTAGAACAAAACCTCAGTTGCAATTTTTTTTCCAACAAAATAGTTGTTGCAAAAAATTTCTGCAACAAGACCTATGTTTCAGAAATAATTCTGCAACAAGCCCCATGTTGCAGTGGTGAAGACACGCTCGCTCACTAGATATGGCACATCCGACGGCTCGCGACCCGGCTGATCTTTTAAAAAGATCAGCCGGCGGATGCGTAGCATTGCCCTTTCTGGAAAGGTTTCAGAAAATGTCATGTTGTTTTGAATCCCCTCGGCTAACTAAAACTGCCATCAGAACGTTTACAAATGCCATCTCCTCTCAGCGAACATCAACCAGATAAGACCCTTATTGCTTCGTTTCGGTTTCTGGTTGTATTATTTTTTCTGGTAAGCTTCAACGAGACTATTAGACAGAGATAATAGAATCAGAAATGAGGTTTGCTACATCTACATGCCATTTCTCACGGAAAGGAAGTTACGGACTGACATGGCCCAGTTAAAATCAAGGGGTGGGGTTAGCTAAAATCAAGGAGGGGTGAATTTATGGTGGAGAAGAGGACACATCTCCGCGTGAAATCAGTCCGCAGCACACTTTCCGTAAGTGTAGGATTTTCGATCAGAAACAAACACTGGTTGGCATGGTGAAAGAAATTGAGAAGAGATGTGCTTGCTGGAAGGGTAAACTCCTGTGTTCTATTGCTGGAAGAATTAACTTGGTTCGGGCCTGTCTAACTAAAATGCCCCTCTTTATGATGTCATCCTATCCTATCACAATGCGGGTTTTAAAGAAGGTTGACTTCTTTAGAGCTAGGATGGTTTGGTGAAAGGATCGATATAGTTGACTAGAGGGGGGGGGGAGGGAATAGGCAACTAGCACTTTTTAGCTTTTCTTTGCCATTAAACATTACATCAAAGTAGGTTGTCTAGATATGCAACTAGGTAAGCAACCTATATGACGCAACAACAACGAGCACACAAGCAAGCAAGGGATACAACACAATAAGCTTGCACAAGTGAAGGTAAGAGATAACCAAGAGTGAAGCCGGTGAAGACGAGGATGTGTTACCGAAGTTCCTTCCCTTTGAGAGGAAGTACGTCTCCGTTGGAGCGGTGTGGAGGCACAATGCTCCCCAAGAAGCCACTAGGGCCAACGTATTCTCCTCAGGCCCTCACACAATGCAAGATGCCATGATTCCACTATTGGTGTCCTTGAAGGCGGCAACCGAATCTTTACAAACAAGCTTGGGGCTCTCTCCACAACTGAATTGGAGGCTCCCAACAAAACCACAAAGCTTCACCATAATGGAATGTGGCTCCGAGGTGACCTCAACCGTCTAGGGTGCTCAAACACCCAAGAGTAACAAAATCCACACAAGAAAGTATGGGGGAAGCAAATATTCTTTGGTGGAAGTGTAGATCTATGTCTCCTCCTTCAATCCCTAAGAAATCAACAAGCTTGAGTGGCTAGGGAGAGAGATCAGGTAAGAAGGCTTGAATGGCATTAATGGTGGAGTGAGAGAGGTAAGAGGTAGATGTGGTAGGTGGAAGAACCACCCTTATATACCAAACCCTAAAATCCAATCGTTACTGCGAAAACAGCCCTGCAGCGGTACAACCGCTCCTCGTCCCGGTACAACCGGGACTCACTGGTAAGCTGCAGAAACCCTATCAAGCGGTACAACCGGGCAGACGGGCGGTAGTGCCGGTTGTGGAGAACAACCGGAACAACCGCCCAGCCACCGCTTTGAAACTGTAGGGTGTCACCCCTATGTGCGGTGATCGAGCGATATAGCACCGGAGCAATCGCCTGGCCCTGGTCACTTGGGTGGCAAAGTCCCAAGCGGTAGAACCGCTTGGGGCACCGATGGTACCGGTGTGCGGGGCACAACCGGAACAACCGGGCCACCACCGCCCAAGTACCACATCAAAACAGAAACCAGACCGGTTGTTGAGCGGTACTTGGCCGGTACAACCGCCAGAGAGACGCCACAGTCAATTTTAAGCACAGTGGCGGTACCACCACCCGGAGCAGCGGTACAACCGCTTGGTCATGACTGGGCAGTTCAACCCCAGGGTATCACCCCTGGGGTGGTGGTTGGCTAGATCCAGGGGCCAGCGGTACAATCGCTCGATTGAGCGGTACAACCGCTGGGAGAACACAGCAAGCATCTGAAACAGAAGGGGAGCTCTCTCTCTCTCACAAAGCAAGGAAGGCAAAAGAGGGTGTGGCAGAAGTGTATGTGCAATGATTCCCCAACTCCTTCCAATGTGGATTCCCTCTTAATAGTACATGTTCCCTACGACCAAAGAGATAAACACGTAGACAAACTTCGTCTTCGATCTTTTCCTTAGAGAGAATAGCTAACCGATGTAAGGCTAATCACCGAGAACCTGAAGCACTTATCACAAGATTAGACCAACAAAGGGTTGTCATCATCATGCAAAACACAAAGTAGGGAAATGCCCTTACAATCTCCCCCTTTTTGGTGGATGATGACAACAACACGATTTGCAAGAGAGAGGTCTAGAAAATATAGACGGGACTTGTCGGGGATATACCTCACGGTGTAACCCGGCTGGATGTATGACCCGGATGGATCTTGGCGACTCACTGGTGACCCGCCCGGAGCTTAGCGACTCACGGGTAACCCGCCTGATCTTGGCGGCTCATTAGTGACCCGACGGGTGTTTCAGATGGATGACAAGGCCCAAGGCCCAGAAGACCAGCTCATGTTATGGTGGGCCGGCTTAAGAGGAAAGTCATAAGGAATATTCTCCTACAAAGGAAGCAAGACTAGGACTCCACTTGTAATAGAGTAATCCTAATCCTACTAGGACTAGTCATGTAACCCGCCCCTTCAACATATATAAGGAGGGGTATGGCTCCCCAAAGAGGGGACAAGAAACAATCTCTAGGGCTAGACACAAAGGGGGAGCCGGATTATGCGGCGACTCTCTCATGAGCATAATGAGATCTAGCCACAAACAGCATGTAGGGCTATTCCGGACGATGTTTCCCGGGGGCCGAAGCTGTCTAAATCCTTGTCTTGTGTTGCGTCTCTCGATTCCGCTCAACCCTCTCAAGGTACTACAAAGATGCGTTGGCCTCATGACTAAGTCCTCACACTAGAACATCTACCGTGACAATTCCATGACAGAAGGCTTCTTCCAAGTCCTCCCAGCTACCGATGGAGTTCTCAGGCAGACTATTTAGCCAGTGTCAAGCTGGTCCTTTGAGCTTTAATGGGAGGTATTTGATGGCATGGAGGTCATCTCCTCGGGCCATGTGTATGTGAAGAATCTTCGATCCACACTGCAGGGTCGGTTGTTCCGTCGTATGATTCAATATTGACAGGCTTGAACCCCTCGGGGAATTCATGATCCAGCACCTCGTCTGTGAAACAGAGGGGGTGTGCGGCACCTCTATAGCGGGCCGCGTCACGGCGTGTCTCCAACGATGTCCATCTGCGGTTATTGACCCGGGTGTGATTAAGTTTGTCGCGCCCGAATAGGTAGTTGTCGTCCCGAGTATGGAAACGTCCTCGCGATCAGTATATAGATCTGTTGTGTCCTGCTCTATTGTCCAATTCCTTCCGAAGATCGTATGTATGGTCCCGAGCTGGTCTGTCCCTGTTTTTGCGAGGCGATGGGGCGGGCTGCAGTTCGGCCTGAGTTGCCGCTTTATCCCGACCACAGGGGGCCGTTTAGCCGCCCTGTCCCGACCAGGTGGTGGTCGGTCCGCACTACGCGAGGGAGATATGTGCTCCGGTGCCTCCTCATCGAATTGAGGTAGCAGTCTGCGCTTCGGGTAGCTCTTGGCTGGGCGGTTGAGGCCATATTGCTCGGCTGTCAGGACATCAGTCCATCTGTCGACGAGCAGGTCTTGTTCAGCTTGAAGCTGTTGCTGTTTCTTTTTCAGGCTCCTTGCAGTGGCTATGAGCTAAAGCTTAAAGCGCTCCTGCTCGAGAGGATCCTCAGGCACGATGAAGTCTTCGTTGCCAAGGCTTGTCTCCTCCTCGGAAGGTGGACGGTAACTATCATCCTCCGAGTCATCTTCTATGGCCTGTTCGTCAGGGTTGTCTTTCCTGCTGTCGTGTTCCTCTTCGGGTGTAGCCCCGACAGGGTCTTCATTGGCGTCGCCCGGAGTACTATTCTCTCCGGTGCCAGTGTTGCCGTCCTTTGAGCGGCGGGGCTTGGGGCGGCGTTTGGGCTGCCGGCGCTTGGACTGTGTCTCGGAGGTTTTGTTCGCATCCGGCTCTTCTTTGTCGTCGCCAAATCTTTTAGGTGTATCAACCATGTACACGTTGTATGAAGAGGTGGCCGTCCAACGTCCAGTAAATGGCGGGTCTTGGCCTTGCTCCTTGTAGGCATCGTCGTCCATACTGTCGATGTCTTCGGAGCCATAGTCGAGCACGTCGGTTAAGTCATTGACGGTGGCTATGAAGTGGGTGGCGGGTGGGAAGCGAAATTCCTCGTCATCCATCTCTAGCTCGAACCAGACATAGTTCGGCTGTGAGTCCTTTTCCAAGGACACTTTCTTTAAAGATTTTAGCATGTCAACCAAAGGCGAGTGCTGGAAAACGTCAGCGTCGCTGAACTCAAAGATCGATAACCGATCTAGCTCGGTGTCCGCGGGCGTACACAGTCCGAAACTTATAGCTGGAGACGAGTCCGAAGTTCCGTTAAAGCGAATATTGCAGGGCGTCGTGTCCATGTGCGACTCCAATGCCGCGGACTCTGAGGCCAAGGAATCCTCGATCTGCTTCAGCTCTAAGGTCGTTGCAGCCGCAAGAACCATCTCCTGGGTGTGATTCGGTGACAGATTTAAGTCACGTTCATTGAGGGGGAGCAATCGCCGCAGGCTCAAATCCCTCGAAGACCAGGACTCCACGGATGTCCGTGGCGTAGTTCAAGCTATCGAATCTGACCTGATGACCAGGGGCGTAGCTGTCGATCTGCTCCAGATGGCCAAGCGAGCTGGCCTGCAGTACGAAGCCGCCGAATATGAAGATCTGTCCGGGGAGGAAGATTCCTCCATAGACAGTGTCATTATTGACAATTGAAGGGGCCATTGAACCTTTTGTTGACGGCACAGTGGAACTCTCAATGAAAGCACCAATGTCGGTGTCAAAACCGGCGGATCTCGGGTAGGGGGTCCCGAATTGTGCGTCTAGGATCGATGGTAACAGGAGATGGGGGACACAATGTTTACCCAGGTCCGGGCCCTCTCTATGGAGGTAAAACCCTACGTCCTGCTTGATTGATATTGATGAATATGTGTTACAGGATCGATCGTAATGGCTAAACCCTAGAAGTCTAACGTATGTGGGTATGGTAATGAGTATATGTGTTTTCCTTTCCGGACTACCCCCTTCGGTTTATATAGACACCGGGGGGATCTAGGGTTTACATGGAGTCGGTTACATAAGAAGGAATCTTCGATCGCTAAGCTTTCCTTCCACGCTAAGTAGAGTCCAATCCGGACACGGTGCAGTCTTCGGCCTTCATGTCCTCACAGCCCATCAGTCCGGCCCATGGATAACAGGCTGGACGCCCGAGGACCCCTTAGTCCAGGACTCCCTCAACTATGCTACCTCTTGAGCACTGCGTTAGTTTTCCCTTGAAGAGGAAAGGGTGATGCAGCAAAGTACCGTAAGTATTTCCCTCAGTTTTTGAGAACCAAGGTAACAATCCAGTAGGAGGCCACACGCAAGTCCCTCCTACCTACACAAACAAATAAGAACCTCGCAACCAACGCGATAAAGGGGTTGTCAATCCCTTCACAGTCACTTACGAGAGTGAGATCTGATAGAGATAATAATAGTAAGATAAATATTTTTGGTATTTTTATGATATAGATTGAAAGTAAAGATTGCAAAGTAAAATAGATTGGAAACTTATATGATAAAATATAGACCCAGGGGCCATAGGTTTCACTAGTGGCTTCTCTCAAGATAGCATAAGTATTACGGTGGGTGAACAAATTACTGTCGAGCAATTGATAGAAAAGAGAATAATTATGAGAATATCTAGGCATGATCATGTATATAGGCATCACGTCCGTGACAAGTAGACCGACTCCTGCCTGCATCTACTACTATTACTCCACACATCGACCGCTATCCAACATGCATCTAGAGTATTAAGTTCATAAGAATAGAGTAACGCATTAGGTAATATGACATGATGTAGAGGGATAAACTCAAGCAATATGATATAAACCCCATCTTTTTATCCTCGATGGCAACAATACAATACATGTCGTTTCCCTTTCTGTCACTGGGATCGAGCACCGCAAGATTGAACCCAAAGCTAAGCACTTCTCCCATTGCAAGAAAGATCAATCTAGTAGGCCAAACCAAACTGATAATTCGAAGAGACTTGCAAAGATAACCAATCATACATAAAAGATTTCAGAGTAGAATCAAATATTGTTCATAGATAGATGTGATCATAAACCCACAATTCATCGGATCTCGACAAACACACCGCAAAAAGAGTTATATCGAATAGATCTCCAAGAAGATCGAGGAGAACTTTGTATTGAGATTCAAAGAGAGAGAAGAAGCCATCTAGCTAATAACTATGGACCCAAAGGTCTAAAGTAAACTACTCACACATCATCAGAGGGGCCATGGAGTTGATGTGGAGGCCCTCCGTGATCGATGTTGTAACACCCCGGATGTAACTTTCCCTATTTGTACTCCAACTCTTGCCGTTTCCGGCATTAAGTTATTTTATTTCCTCGGGTTCGGGTTTTGTCTCCGTGTGTTGTTGGCGTTGTCATGCATCTCATATCATGTCATCATGTGCATTGCATTTGCACATGTGTTCATCTCATGCATTCGAGCATTTTCCCCGTTGTCCGTTTTGCGTTCCGGCGCTTCGTTCTCCTCCGGTGGCCATGTCTAGCTTTCTTTCACGTGTGGGGATTAAACATTTCCGGATTGGACCAAGACTTGCCAAGCGGCCTTGGTTTACTACCGGTAGACCGCCTGTCAAGTTTCGTACCATTTGGACTTCGTTTGATACTCCAACGGTTAACCGAGGGACCGAAAAGGCCTCGTGTGTGTTGCAGCCCAACACCCCTCCAATTTGGCCCAAAACCCACCAAACTCTGCTCCATGATCTAGAGCGTTCGATCACAATCGCGTGGCCGAAAACCGCACCTCATTTGGACTCTCCTAGCTCCCTCTATGCCTATATATATCTCCCCCATTCGAATCACGGACGAAACCCTAGATTTTTTCTCCTCCGTCGCCGTCGGACACGTCTGGACAAACCGGATGCGTCCACTCCGCCCGCCCGCACCAGCCAGCAGCCGCCAAGTGTCCCTCGCGGGACCGCTTCGCCGCCGCCACTGCTGAGGCCCGCCGAGCCCAGCGCGGGCCCCCGCGGCCCAGCTCCTCGCGCCGCCCGCGCCCTCCTCCTCCCGGCGCCGCGCCCGCGCCCGCCGCCTCCCTGCCGGCGCCGCCCCGCCGCCCGAGCCGCCACTCCGGCCATCCGCCCGTGCCGACGCTGGCCGGAGCCGCGCCTCGCCTCCCGGTGCAGTGCCCCGCCGCCTTACCTCGTCGCCTCGCCGCCCCGCGGCCGGGACCGGCGACCCCGCCGCCCTCCGCCGTCCTCTCCGCCAAGACCAGAGCTCGCCGCGCCGCCCAACACCATCGCCGGCGACCTCGGCTCCGGCCGTGAGCAGTGCCGCCGCCACCTCGGGCTCCATGCGATCCAGATCTGGATCGGAGCTACAGTAAACCCTAGGAGAGGTTGATTTTTTTACTAAGTCCCGAAATTCTTGATCCATATGCTCCTATTCGCGGCTCCGTAACTTTGCATCCGTAGCTCCGATTCATGCATATAGCATATCAAAATGTTCACCTCAGAGAGTACATCATTTCATTCCATTGTATCATTTTCATTTGAGCTCATCTTGATGCCCTAAATGCTGTTAGAAGAGGGCTACTTGAGTTATTTGTCAGATCTGCTACTCCGTTTAGCACTTTTGTCATTTTTGCCATGATTATTGTGTGCATGATATGCCCGTGAGTTCTTCATATGTTTTGTTAAGGGTTTTGACATCTTTCCATAGGTGCAACCCATGTATTTTTAGGATGTGTGTGGTGAATTGTGCAAGCTTGCAAAGTGGTGCACTTGCTAAGTCTGTTTTCAGGGACTTAGTGATTTCACTAAGTCCTGGAGCTGTTTATCTCATGATGCCATATGTTCGTGTTGTTTCCTAGTGATCCGTGCCTCTTTTGAGGATGATCAGTAAGGGAGTTTTGTTAATCTTGTAGTGCTCTATCCATCCATGTCTTTGTTTGCAATTATGGAGCACCCTAGCTTGAGTCAATCGAGCTCTACTTTTGCTTCGTTGCGAATCTGGGCAGATCGTCAACTTGTTTGCGATTTTGCCGATGTTATTGTAGTTGATCCGTGCATGATATGCCATTGTTCTTGCCATGTATAGCTTGCATTTGGTTCCTTCTTAAGGGATGTATGATTGTATTGCCATGACTTGCACCGTGGTGAGTGCATCGAGCTCGTAAACATGCCTTCGTGAGTTATGTTTCAGCAAGTCCCAGTTTTCACTAAGTCTGAAAACTGATTATGCTTTTGCTATGTTCACATGCTTGCAATTGTATTTTATGATCCCTTTTGGCTCAAGGTCACTAAGGGACTTTTGTTAAGCTTGTTGAGTAGCTCCATGCCATGTCTTTATTTGTCATGTTTGGGTGCTGTAGCATGTTCATTTCGTTGCATTTAGATGCCTACTTGCTGTAGATCGCAGACCGGTGTCATTTTTGATTCGCTTGCCATTTCCAAACCGTAACTCCGATTCCGGCGTTCTTTATATCGTTTTCAAGCGATTTCATCTCATATTTCCAGTGGCACACTTCGATTTCCAAGTTGAGGCCAGGTTCATGTATTTCCTGTCATATATTGCATTTTGCATCCCGCATCACATCCCGCATAGCATATCATCTTTGCATCGTGTTGATTGAGTTTGCACGTGGTTGATTGTATCCTTGTTGCTTGTTTGTCTTGTTTGGGTAGAGCCGGGAGACGAGTTCGCTAACGAGGAGCCCGTTGAGTTTGCTTTTGAGGATCCAGTCAACTCTGACAACTGTGTAGGCAAGATGATCATACCCTCGAAATCACTACTATCTTTGCTATGCTAGTTTGCTCGCTCTTTTGCTATGCCATTGCTACGATGCCTACCACTTGCTTGCAAGCCTCCCAAATTGCCATGTCAAACCTCTAACCCACCATGTCCTAGCAAACCATTGATTGGCTATGTTACCGCTTTGCTCAGCCCCTCTTATAGCGTTGCTAGTTGCAGGTGAAGATTGGAGGCCGTTCCTTGTTGGAACATTTATTTACTTGTTGGGATATCATTATATTGCTATGTTATCTTAATGCATCTATATACTTGGTAAATGGTGGAAGGCTCGGCCTCTCGCCTAGTGTTTTGTTCCACTCTTGCCGCCCTAGTTTCCGTCATATCGGTGTTATGTTCCCGGATTTTGCGTTCCTTACGCGGTTGGGTTATAATGGGAACCCCTTGATATTTCGCCTTGATTAAAGCTTTTCCAGCAATGCCCAACCTTGGTTTTACCATTTGTCACCTAGCCCTTTTCTTTCCCTTGGGTTCTGCAGACTCAAGGGTCATCTTATTTTAACCCCCCCGGGCCAGTGCTCCTCTGAGTGTTGGTCCACCTGTCAGCTACCGGTGGCCACCAGGGGCAACTCTGGGCTGGCCTACCCGTACCTAGGACAATCTGAGTGTGCCCTGAGAAAGAGATATATGCAGCTCCTATCGGGATTTGTCGGCACATTCGGGCGGTGTTGCTGGTCTTGTTTTAACCTGTTGAAGTGTCTTGAGTTACCGAGATACCGAGTCTGATCGGAACGTCTTGGGAGGAGGTCTATTCCTTCGTTGACCGTGAGAGCTTGTCATGGGCTAAATTGGGACTCCCCTGCAGGGATTGAACTTTCGAAAGCCGTGCCCGCGGTTATGGGCAGATGGGAATTTGTTAATGTCCGGTTGTAGATAACTTGAACCTTAATTAATTAAAATGTATCAACCGAGTGTGTTACCGTGATGGCCTCTTCTCGGCGGAGTCCGGGAAGTGGACACGGTGTTGGAGTAATGTTTGCGCAGGTTGCTCTCTAGTTTCTCGCTCGTGCTTTGCCTCCTCTTCTCGCTCTCTTTTGCGAATAAGTTAGCCACCATACTTGCTAGTCGCTTGCTGCAGCTCCACTCATATTTTACCTTGCCTTACCTATAAGCTCAAATAGTCTTGATCGCGAGGGTGCGAGATTGCTGAGTCCCTGTGGCTCACAGATTACTATTACACCAGATGCAGGGCCTGATGATTCCGCTCCAGGAGACACGTGTGAGCTCAAGTGGGAGTTCGACGAAGACTCTCAACGATACTATGTTTCCTTTCCCGATGATCAGTAGTGATGCCCAGTTGGGGGTGATTGGGACCGTGTCGCATGTTGGGTTCTCTTTTATTTTGGCGCCGTAGTCGTGCCATGAGTGTTTGGATGATGTAATGTTATTTATGTACTTGATTGATGTGGCGAGTGTAAGCCAACTATGTTAACTCCCCTTTTATTATTACATTACATGGGATGTTTGTGAAGATTGCCTAACTTGCGACATATGCCTTCAATGCGATTATGCAGTTCGTTGGTGAGATAACCTCGACGCCACCCAGTACTGGGGCGGGAGTTCAGGAGTATCGCCATAACTTGTATAACGGATGCTTTTCGAAGGTTGAGGTAGATGGTTTCCGAAGGTTTCTTGGTTATGTGTTGAAGGATGGATACAGCTGGATGTAGGATTTGCTAGTTTGGGTGAGATATTATGCTTCCCCTGTATCCCCAACACCTGATTGCATAACCGGAAAGGTTCGGGAGTTTCATAGGTGGGAATTCTAGTAGCTCTAGTTCTTCTTCCACGGATATTGGTTTGAGATTGGGATTTCTTACCGATTATTCGTTCTTGATCCGTACCTTATTGATTTATTTCTCTACCTTAATTATACGTGGCTTCTCATTATGGATATGTGACCATTTTAAGAGGAATGCATTCGTTCATTTTGTTCGGATGTGAAGACTATATGTTGTAATTTTCATTCCGTTGGATTCAGCTTCAATATTTATCTGTCAATGTGCTAATGGTGGTCAACCTCTTCAGGATGGCTCCTCCAACGCGCACGACTCCGAATCCTGATCCTGATCCGCCACCACCTCCACCTCCTCCAGAGGCATGGCAAGCTGTGATGGCCGCAACCAATGCAAATACACAGCTGATCATGCAAATTCTTCAAGAGCGCAATCAAGGCAGTCAAGGGAATCAAGGCAGCAATCAGAGTCACTTTGCTACACTCAACAAGTTCCTTGCTAACGGGCCAAAGACTTTCAGCAATTGTGTTGAGGCAACCGATGCCGACGATTGGCTTGTGGATCTGTGTAAGCATTTCGAGTGCAGTAACGTCAGGCCTAAGGACTTTGTCAAGTTCGCTTCCTTCCAACTCAAAGATCAAGCTGCAGAATGGTTCCAGCAGTACAAGGACTCCAGAGGTGGACGTGTTATCACTTGGGATGATTTCCGTCGAGATTTCAGGGCTCATCATATTCCCCAGAGCGTGGTTGAAAGCAAGCGTGAGGAATTCCGCAATCTGAAGCAAGGCTCTTTGTCTGTCTATGACTACAACAAGTTGTTCCAGAAGCTCGCCCGCTTTGCCAAGCAGGACATCCCTGATGAGAAGAGCATGATATGTCAGTTCAGGGGTGGTCTCAGAGAAGAAATTCAGCTCGCTCTTGTCCTCTTTGAGCCCTTGAGGTACGATGAGTTCTACAACATGGCAATGAAGCAAGAGGCTGCTCAGTTGAGGTGTGATGCTTCCAAGAAGCGAGTCAGAGATGTTACTCCTTCTTCCTCTACTCAAGTGGCCAAGCAGCAGAAGTTTTGGCTTCCTCCTCCTCCTTCCGCCAGCCGTATCAGCAGAAGAGCAAAGGTGGTAGTGGTTCTTCCCACCCACCCAACCCTGGCTTTCAGAACAAGACTTCGTCTCAAGCTCCAAGATCGAGTGCTCCGTATCACCGTCCGCTTTCAAAGGTCACGTGCAACAAGTGCCAACAGAAGGGTCACTATGCCAACAAGTGTCTCAACCAGAGGCGTCTTCCTCCTCCTCCTCCTCCTGTCAGATCGGCAAGTACAGCTGTGGTCAAGCATAACCCCAAGCATGCCAAGGTTAATTTGATGAATGCAGCTCAGGTAGAGGACTCGTCAGATGTGATCATGGGTAACCTTCCTGTTAATGATATTCCAGCTAAAGTTCTTTTTGACACTGGTGCATCGCATTGCTTCATCTCGAGACCATTTACAAATAGGCATGAATTGGTTTCGCAAGTTTTGCCTAGTCCTTTAGCAGTTGTCTCTCCCGGTAAGCGCATGCAGGCTAACTCCATCGTTCTGGATGTTTCTATCACTTTGGGTGACTACAAGTTCTTGGCTTCTCCTACGGTTCTCGGTGACTCGGATATTGATCTTATTCTCGGAATGGATTGGCTTTCTAAGCACAAGGCTCAGCTTGATTGTGCAGCCAGGCAGATTCAATTGACTCATTCGTCTGAGGATGTAATTGTCTTTGCCGCTCGTGATGATACTATCCGTCTGTTTTCTCTCAATGAGAAGGGTGAATTGGATGCCATCTCTCAAATTCCAGTCGTTTGCGAATACCAAGACATCTTTCCAGAAGAGCTCCCAGGAATGCCTCCGCACCGGCCAGTTGAATTCGTTATTGATCTTGAGCCTGGCACGGAACCTGTGTGCAAGCGTCCTTACAAGCTCGGACCTGAAGAGTTGAAGGAGCTGAAGAAGCAACTCGATGAGCAAGAAAGAATGGGTCTCATCCGGCCTAGTTCTTTTCCGTGGGGTTGTGGTGTTCTTTTTGTGAAGAAGAAGGATGGAACGGACCGACTTTGTGTTGATTACCGTCCAGTGAACAAGAAGACCATCAAGAACAAATACCCACTTCCCAACATCAATGAGCTGTTCGAACAACTCAAAGGTGCTCAAGTATTCTCCAAGCTTGATCTCCGTATGGGTTATCACCAGATTCGCATTCGTGAAGAAGATATTCCCAAGACAACATTCAGAACAAGCTTTGGTTCATATGAATACACTGTCATGTATTTTGGCCTTGCCAACACTCCTCCGACGTTCTCTCGCATGATGAACTTCATCTTTAATGCCTACACCAATGACTTCGTTTTGGTCTATCTCGACGACATTCTGGTTTTCTCGAAGAACAAGGAAGATCATGCCAAGCACTTGCGTTTGGTTCTCGATAAGCTCAGGGAACATCAGTTCTACGCCAAGTTCTCCAAGTGTGAGTTTTGGCTCGATGAGGTTCTTTATCTTGGTCATATCATCTCTACCAAGGGCATTGCCGTGAATCCTGAGAAGGTGTCTGCAATTGTGAATTGGGAACCTCCTCAGAACGTGAAGCAACTCCGCAGTTTTCTCGGTCTCGCAAGCTATTGCCGAAGATTCGTTGAAAACTTTTCTAAGATCGCGAAGCCTCTCTCAAATCTTCTCCAGAAGCACGTCAAGTACGTTTGGTCTCCGGAGTGTGATATTGCTTTCAACACTTTGAAAGAGAAATTGGTCACTGCTCCAGTTCTGACTCCGCCTGATGAATCCAAGCCGTACGAGGTATTTTGTGATGCCTCTCTCCAAGGTCTTGGCGCAGTATTGATGCAAGAGAAGAAAGTTGTTGCTTATACTTCTCGCCAGTTGAAGCCTAATGAGAAGAACTACCCCACTCATGATCTCGAGTTGGTGGCAGTTGTGCATGCTCTTTTGACTTGGAGACATCTTCTATTGGGAAGAAAAGTGGACATTTTCACTGATCACAAGAGTCTCAAGTACATCTTCACGCAGCCTAATCTCAACCTCAGGCAAACTCGTTGGGTCGAAATGATTCAAGAGTATAATCCGAGTATTGAGTATACTCCAGGCAAGGCCAATGTGATTGCTGACGCTTTGAGCAGAAAGGCCTACTGCAACAGTCTGATTCTCAAGCCTTATCAACCCGAGCTTTGTGAAGCTTTCCGCAAACTTAATCTGCAAGTTGTTCCTCAAGGTTTCCTCGCCAACCTTCAAGTCTCTCCTACCTTAGAAGACCAGATTCGCCAAGCCCATCTTCTTGATGCTATGGTGAAAAAGGTGAAGATTGGGATTGCCAAGAGTCAGTCCAAGTACAAGTGCTTCCGCCTTGATGACAAGGACACTCTCTTCTTCGAGGATCGTATTGTTGTGCCCAAAGGTGACCTCCGTAAAGTGATCATGAACGAGGCTCACAATTCTCTCCTCTCCATCCACCCTGGGAGCACGAAGATGTATCAGGACCTTAAGCAAGTTTATTGGTGGACTCGAATGAAGCGCGAGATCGCTCAATTCGTGAATGAATGTGATGTCTGCAGAAGAGTGAAGGCAGAACACCAAAGTCCAGCTGGTCTCCTCCAACCTCTTGCTATTCCAGAATGGAAGTTTGACCACATTGAAATGGACTTCGTGACTGGGTTTCCAAAGTCCAAGCGTGGCAATGATGCTATATTCGTTGTCATCGACAAACTCACCAAAGTGGCTCATTTTCTTCCTATCAAAGAGTCGATCACTGCAGCTCAATTGGCGGAACTCTATACCTCTCGAATTGTCTCTCTGCATGGTATTCCTCAAGTGATCTCTTCAGACCGTGGCAGCATCTTTACCTCGAAGTTTTGGGATTCTTTTCAGAAGGCCATGGGCACTAACATCCGCTTTAGCACAGCTTTCCATCCTCAAACAAGCGGTCAAGTCGAGCGTGTTAACCAGATTCTTGAAGATATGCTCAGGGCTTGTGTGATCTCCTTCGGCATGAAGTGGGAGGATTGTCTTCCTTATGCTGAATTCTCCTACAACAACAGTTTTCAAGCAAGTTCGGGCAAGGCCCCTTTTGAAATTCTGTATGGCAGGAAGTGCCGTACCCCTCTCAACTGGTCTGAAACCGGTGAACGTCAGCTTTTGGGTAATGACTTAATCACAGAAGCAGAAGAAATGTGCAAAGTCATTCGAGATAACCTCAAAGCAGCCCAATCCCGCCAGAAGAGCTACTATGATAGTAAGCACCGTGATTTGGCTTTCGAGATCGGAGATCATGTTTACCTCCGTGTCTCTCCTATGAAAGGTACTCGTCGCTTCGGTATCAAAGGGAAGCTTGCCCCTAGATACGTGGGACCTTTCAAGATTGTCAGCAAGAGAGACGACCTCGCCTATCAACTCGAGCTTCCTTCAAACTTTGCAAATGTTCATGACGTGTTCCATGTCTCTCAGCTTCGAAAATGCTTCAAGACTCCTGACCGCACCATCAACTTCGAGGACATTAAGCTCCAAGAAGATCTCTCTTATCGTGAGCACCCAGTTGCTATTCTTGAAGAGACTGAACGCAAGACTCGCAACAAGTCAATCAAATTTCTCAAAGTCAAGTGGTCACACCATTTCGACCGTGAAGCTACCTGGGAACGCGAGGATCACCTCCGTTCTGAGTACCCAGCGTTCTTTCAGTCCTAGATCTCGGGACGAGATCCTTTCGTAGTGGTGGAGTGTTGTAACACCCCGCATGTAACTTTCCCTATTTGTACTCCAACTCTTGCCGTTTCCGACGTTAAGTTATTTTATTTCCTTGGGTTTGGGTTTTGTCTTCGTGTATTGTTGGTGTTGTCATGCATCTCATATCATTTCATCATGTGCATTGCATTTGCATACGTGTTCATCTCATGCATTCGAGCATTTTCCCCGTTGTCCGTTTTGCGTTCCGGCGCTTCGTTCTCCTCCGGTGGCCATGTCTAGCTTTCTTTCGCGTGTGGGGATTAAACATTTCCGGATTGAACCGAGACTTGTCAAGCGGCCTTGGTTTACTACCGGTAGACCGCCTGTCAAGTTTCGTACCATTTGGACTTCGTTTGATACTCCAACGGTTAACCGAGGGACCGAAAAGGCCTCGTGTGTGTTGCAGCCCAACACCCCTCCAATTTGGCCCAAAACCCACCAAAATCTGCTCCATGATCTAGAGCGTTCGATCACGATCGCGTGGCCGAAAACCGCACCTCATTTGGACTCTCCTAGCTCCCCCTATGCCTATATATATATCTCCCCCATTCGAATCACGGACGAAACCCTAGATTTTTTCTGCTCCGTCGCCGCCGGACACGTACGGACGGACCGGACGCGTCCGCTCCGCCCGCCCGCACCAGCCAGCAGCCGCCACGTGTCCCTTGCGGGACCGCTTCGCCGCCGCCGCCGCTGAGGCCCGCCGAGCCTAGCGCAGGCCCCCGCGGCCCAGCTCCTCGCGCCGCCCGCGCCCTCCTCCTCCCGGCACCGCGCCCGCGCCCGCCGCCTCCCTGCCGGCGCTGCCCCGCCGCCCGAGCCGCCACTCCGGCCAGCCGCCCGCGCCGACGCCGGCCGGAGCCGCGCCTCGCCTCCCGGTGTAGTGCCCCGCCGCCTCGCCGCCCCGCGCCCGGGACCGGCGACCACGCCGCCCTCCGCCGTCCTTTCCGCCAAGACCGGAGCTCGCCGCGCCGCCCAACATCATCGCCGGCGACCTCGGCTCCGGCCGTGAGCAGTGCCGCCGCCACCTCGGGCTCCGTGCGATCCAGATCTGGATGGGAGCTACAGTAAACCCTAGGAGAGGTTGATTTTTTACTAAGTCCCAAAATTCTTGATCCATATGCTCCTGTTCGTGGCTCCGTAACTTTGCATCCGTAGCTCCGATTCATGCATATAGCATATCAAAATGTTCACCTCAGAGAGTACATCATTTCATTCCATTGCATCATTTTCATTTGAGCTCATCTTGATGTCCTAAATGCTGTTAGAAGAGGGCTACTTGAGTTATTTGTCAGATCAGCTACTCCGTTTAGCACTTTTGTCATTTTTGCCATGATTATTGTGTGCATGATATGCCCATGAGTTCTTCATATATTTTGTTAAGGGTTTTGTCATCTTTCCATAGGTGCAACCCATGTATTTTTAGGATGTGTGTGGTGACTTGTGCAAGCTTGCAAAGTGGTGCACTTGCTAATTCTGTTTTCAGGGACTTAGCGATTTCACCAAGTCCTGGGATTGTTTAGTTCATGATGCCATATGTTCATGTTGTTTCCTAGTGATCCGTGCCTCTTTTGAGGATGATCAGTAAGGATGTTTTGTTAATATTGTAGTGATCTATCCATCCATGTCTTTGTTTTCAATTATGGAGCACCCTAGCTTGAGTCAATCGAGCTCTACTTTTGCTTCGTTGCGAATCTGGGCAGATCGTCAACTTGTTTGCGATTTTGCCGATGTTATTGTAGTTTATCCGTGCATACTATGCCATTGTTCTTGCCATGTCTAGCTTGAATTTTGTGCCTTCTTAAGGGATGTATGCTTGTCTTGCCATGACTTGCACCGTGGTGAGTGCATCGAGCTCGTAAACATGCCTTCGTGAGTTATGTTTCAGCAAGTCCCAGTTTTCACTAAGTCTGAAAACTGATTATGCTTTTGCTATGTTCACATGCTTGCAATTGTATTTTCTGATCCCTTTTGGCTCAAGGTCACTAAGGGACTTTTGTTAAGCTTGTTGAGTAGCTCCATGCCATGTCTTCATTTGTCATGTTTGGGTGCTGTAGCATGTTCATTTCGTTGCATTTAGATGCCTACTTGCTGTAGATCGCAGACCGGTGTCATTTTTGATTCGCTTGCCATTTCCAAACCGTAACTCCGATTCCGGCGTTCTTTATATCGTTTTCAAGCGATTTCATCTCATATTTCCAGTGGAACACTTGGATTTCCAAGTTGAGGCCAGGTTCATGTATTTCCTGTCATATCTTGCATTTTGCATCCCGCATAGCATATCATCTTTGCATCGTGTTGATTGAGTTTGCACGTGGTTGATTGTATCCTTGTTGCTTGTTTGTCTTGTTTGGGTAGATCCGGGAGACGAGTTCCCTAACGAGGAGCCCGGTGAGTTTGCTTTTGAGGATCCAGTCAACTCTGACAACTGTGTAGGCAAGATGATCATACCCTCCAAATCACTACTATCTTTGCTATGCTAGTTTGCTCGCTCTTTTGCTATGCCATTGCTACGATGCCTACCACTTGCTTGCAAGCCTCCCAAATTGCCATGTCAAACCTCTAACCCACCATGTCCTAGCAAACCGTTGATTGGCTATGTTACCCCTTTGCCCAGCCCCTCTTATAGCGTTGCTAGTTGCAGGTGAAGATTGGAGGCCGTTCCTTGTTGGAACATTTATTTACTTGTTGGGATATCATTATATTGCTATGTTATCTTAATGCATCTATATACTTGGTAAAGGGTGGAAGGCTCGGCCTCTCGCCTAGTGTTTTGTTCCACTCTTGCCGCCCTAGTTTCCATCATATCGGTGTTATGTTCCCGGATTTTGCGTTCCTTACGCGGTTGGGTTATAATGGGAACCCCTTGATATTTCGCCTTGATTAAAGCTTTTCCAGCAATGCCCAACCTTGGTTTTACCATTTGTCACCTAGCCCTTTTCATTCCCTTGGGTTCTGTAGACTCAAGGGTCATCTTATTTTAACCCCCCCGGGCCAGTGCTCCTCTGAGTGTTGGTCCACCTGTTAGCTACCGGTGGCCACCAGGGGCAACTCTGGGCTGGCCTACCCGTACCTAGGACAATCTGAGTGTGCCCTGAGAAAGAGATATGTGCAGCTCCTATCGGGATTTGTCGGCACATTCAGGCGGTGTTGCTGGTCTTGTTTTAACCTATCGAAGTGTCTTGAGTTACCGAGATACCGAGTCTGATCGGAACGTCTTGGGAGGAGGTCTATTCCTTCATTGACCGTGAGAGCTTGTCATGGGCTAAGTTGGGACTCCCCTGCAGGGATTGAACTTTTGAAAGCCGTGCCCGCGGTTATGGGCAGATGGGAATTTGTTAATGTCCGGTTGTAGATAACTTGAACCTTAATTAATTAAAATGTATCAACCGAGTGTGTTACCGTGATGGCCTCTTCTCGGCGGAGTCCGGGAAGTGGACACGGTGTTGGAGTAATGTTTGCGCAGGTTGCTCTCTAGTTTCTCGCTCGTGCTTTGCCTCCTCTTCTCGTCTCTTTTGCGAATAAGTTAGCCACCATACTTGCTAGTCGCTTGCTGCAGCTCCACTCATATTTTACCTTGCCTTACCTATAAGCTCAAATAGTCTTGATCACGAGGGTGCGAGATTGCTGAGTCCCTGTGGCTCACAGATTACTATTACACCAGATGCAGGGCCTGATGATTCCGCTCCAGGAGATGCGTGTGAGCTCAAGTGGGAGTTCGACGAAGACTCTCAACGATACTGTGTTTCCTTTCCCGATGATCAGTAGTGGTGCCCAGTTGGGGGTGATTGGGACCGTGTCGCATGTTGGGTTCTCTTTTATTTTGGCGCCGTAGTCGGGCCATGAGTGTTTGGATGATGTAATGTTATTTATGTACTTGATTGACGTGGCGAGTGTAAGCCAACTATGTTAACTCCCCTTTTATCATTACATTACATGGGATGTTTGCGAAGATTGCCTAACTTGCGACATATGCCTTCAATGCGATTATGTCTCTAAGTCGTGCCTCGACACGTGGGAGCTATAGTCGCATCGAGGGTGTTACAGATTCCCCCTCTGGCGGAGCTCCGGAAAAGGCCCCAAGATGGGATCTCTTGGGTACAGAAGGTTGCGATGGTGGAAATAGGGTTTCGTGGCGCTCCTCGATGTTTTCAGGGTATATGAGTATATATAGGAGGAAGAAGGAGGTCGGCTGAGCCACGAGGGGTTCATGAGGGGGGAGGGCGCGCCCCCTGCCTCGTGGACTCCTCGTTTGTTTCTTGACATCCACTCCAAGTCCTTGGATCACGTTTGTTCCAAAAATCACGTTCCCGAAGGTTTCATTCCGTTTGGATTCCGTTTGATATTCCTTTTCTGTGGAACACTGAAATAGGCAAAAAAAACAGCAATTTGCACTGGGCCTTGGGTTAATAGGTTAGTCACAAATAATATAAAAGTGTAAAATAAAGCCCATTAACATCCAAAACAGATAATATAATAGCATGGAACAATCAAAAATTATAGATACGTTGGAGACGTATCAAGCATCCCCAAGCTTAATTCCTACTCGTCCTCGAGTAGGTAAATGATAAAAACAGAATTTTTGATGTTGAATGCTACCTAGCATAATTCTCAATGTAATTCTCTTTATTGTGGCATGAATATTCAGATCCGAAAGATTCAAGACAAAAGTCTAATATTGACATAAAAATAATAATACTTCAAGCATACTAACTAAGCAATTATGTCTTCTCAAAATAACATGGCAAAAGAATGTTCATCCCTACAAAATCATATAGTTTGGTCATGCTCCATTTTCGTCACACAAGAATGCCCTCATCATGCACAACCCCGATGACAAGCCAAGCCATTGTTTCACACTTTAGTAATCTCAATCTTTTTTCAACTTTCACGCAATGCATGAGTGTGAGCCATGGATATAGCACTATGGGTGGAATAGAATATGATGATGGGGGTTATATGGAGAAGACAAAAAAGGAGAAAGTCTCACATCGACGTGGCTAATCAAAGGGCTAGGGAGATGCCCATCAATTGATGTCAATGCGAGGAGTGGGGATTGCCATGCAACGGATGCACTAGAGCTATAAATGTATGAAAGCTCAACAAAAGAAACTAAGTGGGTGTGCATCCAACTTGCTTGCTCACAAAGACCTAGGGCATTTGAGGAAGCCCATTGTTGGAATATACAAGCCAAGTTATATAATGAAAAATTCCCACTAGTATATGAAAGTGACCAAACAAGAGACTCTCTATCATAAAGATCATGGTGCTACTTTGAAGCACAAGTGTGGAAAAAGGATAGTAACATTGCCCCTTTTTTGGGCCTTCCTTTTTTATTTGGCCTTTCTCTTTTCTTATTTGGGACAATGCTCTATTAATGATGATCATCACACTTCTATTTATTTACAACTCAATGATTACAACTCGATACTAGAACAAAGTATGACTCTATATGAATGCCTCCGGCGGTGTACCGGGAAGGGCAATGAATCAAGAGTGACATGTATGAAAAATTATGAACGGTGGCTTTGCCACAAATACGATGTCAACTACATGATCATGCAAGGCAATATGACAAAGATGATGTGTGTCATGATAAATGGAACGGTGGAAAGTTGCATGGCAATATATCTCAGAATGGCTATGGAAATGCCATAATAGGTAGGTATGGTGGCTGTTTTGAGGAAGATATAAGGAGGTTTATGTGTGATGGAGCGTATCATATCACGGGGTTTAGATGCACCGGCGAAGTTTGCACCAACTCTCACGGTGAGAAAGGGCAATGCACAGTACCAAAGAGTCTAGCAATGATGGAAGGGTGAGAGTGCGTATAATCCATGGACTCAACATTAGTCATAAAGAACTCACATACTTATTGCAAAAATCTACAAGTCATCAAAAACCAAGCATTACGCGCATGCTCCTAGGGGGATAGATTGGTAGGAAAAGACCATCGCTTGTCCCCGACCGCCACTCATAAGGAAGACAATCAAATAACACCTCATGTTTCAAATTTGTTACACAACGGTCACCATACGTGCATGCTACGGGACTTGCAAACTTCAACACAAGTATTTCTCAAATTCACAACTACTCAACTAGCACACTCTAATATTACCACCTTTATATATCAAAACAATTATCAAGTATCAAACTTCTCCTAGTACTCAATGCACTTTTTATGAAAGTTTTTATTATACAGATCTTGGATGCCTATCATATTAGGACTAAATTCATAACCAAAGCAAATTACCATGCTGTTCTAAGGGACTCTCAAAATAATATAAGTGAAGCATGAGAGATCAATAATTTCTGTAAAATAAAACCACCACCGTGTGTTGGGGAACGTAGCAGAAATTCAAAATTTTCCTACGTGTCACCAAGATCTATCTATGGAGAGACCAGCAACGAGGGGAAGGAGAGTGCATCTACATACCCTTGTAGATCGATAAGCGGAAGCGTTCAAGTGAACGGGGTTGATGGAGTCGTACTCGTCGTGATTCAAATCACCGATGACCAAGTGCCGAACGCACGACACCTCCGCGTTCAACACACGTACAGCCCGGTGACGTCTCCCACGCCTTGATCCAGCAAGGAGAGAGGGAGAGGTTGAGGAAGACTCCATCCAGCAGCAGAAGAACGGCGTGGTGGTGATGGAGGAGCGTGGCAATCCTGCAGGGCTTCGCCAAGCACCACAGAAGAGGAGGGAGAGAGAGATGCAGGGCTGCACCAACGAGAGATCAAATCACGTGTGTTTTGGGGCAGCCCTAGGCCTCTATTTATATGGGGAAGGGGAGGGGCTGCGCCCCCTCTAGGGTTCCCACCCCTAGGGGGGGGGCGGCAGCCCTAGATGGCCAAGGGGTGGCGGCCACAAGGGGGAGGAGAGGGAGGCGCAGGGTATATGGGCCTTAGGGCCCATCTGCCCTTAGGGTTTGCCCCCTCTCCCCTTCTAGGCGCATGGGCTTTAGTGGGGCTGGTGCCCTTGGCCCATGTAGGCCAAGGAACACTCCCTACAGCCCATGTGGCCCCCTTGGGGCAGGTGGCCCCACTTGGTGGACCCCCGGGACCCTCCCGGTGGTCCCGGTACATTACCGATAAACCCCGAAACTCTTCCGGTGACCAAAACAGGACTTCCCATATATAAATCTTTACCTCCGACCATTCCGGAACTCCTCGTGACGTCCGGGATCTCATCCGGGACTCCGAACAACATTCGGTAACCACATACAAACTTCCTTTATAACCCTAGCGTCATCGAACCTTAAGTGTGTAGACCCTACGGGTTCGGGAGACATGCAGACATGACCGAGACGTTCTCCTGTCAATAACCAACAGCGGGATCTGGATACCCATGTTGGCTCCCACATGTTCCACGATGATCTCATCGGATGAACCACGATGTCAAGGACTTAATCAATCCCGTATTCAATTCCCTTTGTCTATCGGTACGATACTTGCCCGAGATTCGATCGTCGGTATCTCGATACCTTGTTCAATCTCGTTACCGGCAAGTCTCTTTACTCGTTCCGTAACACATCATCCCGTGATCAACTCCTTGATCACATTGTGCACATTATGATGATGTCCTACCGAGTGGGCCCAGAGATACCTCTCCGTTTACACGGAGTGACAAATCCCAGTCTCGATTCATGCCAACCCAACAGACACTTTCGGAGATACCCGTAGTGTACCTTTATAGTCACCCAGTTACGTTGTGACGTTTGGCACACCCAAAGCACTCTTACGGTATCCGGGAGTTGCACAATCTCATGGTCTAAGGAAATGATACTTGACATTAGAAAAGCTTTAGCATACGAACTACACGATCTAGTGCTAGGCTTAGGATTGGGTCTTGTCCATCACATCATTCTCCTAATGATGTGATCCCGTTATCAACGACATCCAATGTCCATGGTTAGGAAACCGTAACCATCTATTGATCAACGAGCTAGTCAACTAGAGGCTCACTAGGGACATGGTGTTGTCTATGTATCCACACATGTATCTGAGTTTCCTATCAATACAATTATAGCATGGATAATAAACGATTATCATGAACAAGGAAATATAATAATAATCAATTTATTATTGCCTCTAGGGCATATTTCCAACAGTCTCCCACTTGCACTAGAGTCAATAATCTAGTTCACATCGCCATGTGATTAACACTCACAGGTCACATCGCCATGTGACTAACACCCAAAGAGTTCTGGGTTTGATCATGTTGTTTGTGAGAGAGGTTTTAGTCAATGGGTCTGAACCTTTCAGATCCGTGTGTGCTTCACAAATCTCTATGTCATCTCCTAGATGCAGCTACCACGTTCTATTTGGCACTATTCCAAATAACTGTTCTATTATACGAATCCAGTTTACTACTCAGAATAATCTGGTTTAGTGTCAAAGTTTGCATCGGCGTAACCCTTTACGACGAACTCTTTTACCACCTCCATAATCGAGAAAATTCCTTAGTCCACTAGTTACTAAGGATAACTTTGACCGCTGTCCTGTGATCCATTCATGGATCACTCTCGTACCCCTTGACTGACTCATGGCAAGGCACACTTCAGGTGCGGTACACAGCATAGCATACTGTAGAGCCTATGTCTTAAGCATAGGGGACGACCTTCGTCCTTTCTCTCTATTCTGCCATGGTCGAGCTTTAAGTCTTAACTTCATACCTTACAACTCAGGCAAGAACTCCTTCTTTGACTGATCCATCTTGAACAACTTCAAGATCATGTCAAGGTATGTGCTCATTTGAAAGTACCATTAAGCGTTTTGATCTATCCTTATAGATCTTGATGCTCAATGCTCAAGTAGCTTAATCCAGGTTTTCCATTGAAAACACTTTCCAAATAACCCTATATGCTTTCCAGAAATTCTACGTCATTTCCGATCAACAATATGTTAAAACATATACTCATCAGAAATTCTATAGTGCTCCCACTCACTTCTTTGGAAATACAAGTTTCTCATAAACTTTGTATGAACCCAAAATCTTTGATCATCTCATCAAAGTGTACATTCCAACTCCGAGATGCTCACTCCAGTCCTCAGAAGGATTGCTGGAGCTTTGCATCCTTATTAGCATCTTTTCAGGATTGACAAAACCTTTCGGCTGTATCACATACAACCTTTCCTCAAGAAAATCGTCGAGGAAACAATGTTTTGACATCCTATCTGCAAGATTTCATAAATAATGCAGTAATCGCTAATATAATTCCAACAGACTCTTAGCTTCGCTACGAGTGAGAAAGTCTCATCGTAGTCAACTCCTTGAACTTGTCAGAAAACATCTTAACGACAAGTCGAGCTTTCTTAATGGTGACATTTACCATCATTGTCCGTCTTCCTTTTAAAATCCATCTACACTCAACAGCCTTATGACCATCAAGTAGTTCTTCCAAAGTCTACACTTTGTTTTCATACATGGATCCTCTCTCGGATTATATGGCCTCAAGCCATTTATCGGAATCCAGGCCCACCATCGCTTCTCCATAGCTCGTAGGTTCATTGTTGTCTAGCAACATGACTTCCAAGACAGGATTACGTACCATTCTGAAGTAGTACGCATCCTTGTCATCCCACGAGGTTTGGGAGTGACTTGATCCGAAGTCTCATGATCAATATCATAAGCTTCCACTTCAATTGGTGTAGGTGCCACAGGAACAACTCTTTGTGCCCTGCTATACACTAGTTGAAGTGACGGTTCAATAACCTCATCAAGTCTCCACCATCCTCCCACTCAATTCTTTCGAGAGAAACTTTTCCTCGAGAAAGGACCCGATTCCAAAAACAATCCTTTATTGCTTTCGGATCTGAGACAGGAGGTATACCCAACTGTTTTTGGGTTGTCCTATGAAGATGCATTTATCCGCTTTGGGTTCGAGCTTATCGGCCTGAAACTTTTCCACATAAGCGTCGCAGCCCCAAACTTTTAAGAAATGACAGCTTAGGTTTCTCTAAACCATAGTTCATACGGTGTCATCTCATTGGAATTACGTGGTGCCCTATTTAAAGTGAATGTGGTTGTCTCTAATGCTTAACCCATAAACTATTGTGGTAATTAGATAAGAGACATCATGGTATGCATCATATCCAATAGGGTGCAGTTATGATGTTCGGACACACCATCACACTATGGTGTTCCAGGCTGTATTAGTTGTGAAACGATTTCCACAATGTCTTGATTCTGTGCCAAACTCGTAATTCAGACATTCATCTCTATGATCATATCATAGATATTTTATCCTCTTGTCACGACGATCTTTCAACTTCACACTGAAATTACTTGAACCTTTCAATAATTCAGACTCGTGATTCATCAAGTAAATGTACTCAACATCTACTCAAATCATCTGTGAAGAAAGAACATAACGATATCCACTACATGCCTCAACACTCATTGGACTGCACACATCAAAATGTATTACTTCCAACAATTTGCTTTCTAGTTCCATTTTACTGAAACCGAGGCTTTCAGTCATCTTGCCCATGTGGTATGATTTGCATGTCTCAAGTGATTCAAAATCAAGCGAGTACAAAACGGTCCATTTGCATGGAGTTTCTTCATGCATATATACCAATAGACATGGTTCGCATGTCCCAAACTTTTCAAAAACGAGTGAGCCCAAAGATCCATCAACATGGAGCTTCTTCATGCGTTTTATACTGATATGACTTATGTGGCAGTGCCACAAGTAGGTGGTACTATCATTACTATCTTTTGGCATGAACATGTGTATCACTACGATCGAGATTCAATAAACCATTCATTTTAGGTGTAAGACCATTGAAGGTATTATTCAAATAAACAGAGTAACCATTATTCTCCTTAAATGAATAACTGTATTGCGATAGACATAATCCAATCATGTCTATGCTCAACGCAAACACCAATATCGATGGTAGAGGGAGCGTGCGATGCTTGATCATATCAACATTGAGAACACTTCCAACATATATCGTCAGCTCACCTTTAGCTAGTCTCCGTTTATTCCGTAGCTTTTATTTCGAGTTACTAACACTTAGCAACCGAACCGGTATCTAATACCCTGGTGCTACTAGGAGTACTAGTAAAGTACAAATTAACATAATGTATATCCAATATACTTCTATCGACCTTGCCAGCCTTCTAATCTACCAAGTATCTAGGGTAATTCTGCTCCAGTGGTTGTTCCCCTTATTACAGAAGCACTTAGTCTCAGGTTTGGGTTCAACCTTGGGTTTCTTCACTAGAGCAGCAGCTGAATTGCCGTGTCATGAAGTATCCCTTCTTGCCCTTGCCCTTCTTGAAACTAGTGGTTTCACTAACCATCAACAATTGATGCTCCTTCTTGTTTTCTACTTTCGCGGTGTCAAACATCGCGAATATCTCAAGGATCATCATATATGTCCCTGATACATTATAGTTCATCACGAAGCTCTAGCAGCTTGGTGGCAATGACTTTGGAGAAACATCACTATCTTATCTGGAAGATCAACTCCCACTTGATTCAAATGATTGTTGTACTCAGACAATCTGAGCACAAGCTCAACAATTGAGCTTTTCTCCTTAGTTTGCAGGTTAAGAAAATCGTCAGAGGTCTTATACCTCTTGACGTGGGCACGAGCCTGAAATCCCAATTTCAGCCCTCGAAACATCTCATATGTTTCGCGACGTTTCAAAAACGTCTTTGGTGCCTCAACTCTAAACCGTTTAATCAAACTATCACGTAGTTATCAAAACGTGTATGTCAGATGTTCGCAACATCCACAGACAATGTTCGAGGTTCAGCACACTGAGCGGTGCATTAAGGACATAAGCCTTCTAAGAAGCAATGAGGACAATCCTCAGTTTACGGACCTAGTCCGCATAATTGCTACTATCAACTTTCAACTAATTTTTTTCTCTAGGAACATATCTAAACAGTAGAACTATAACGCGAGCTACGACATAATTTGCGAATTCCTTTTGACTATGTTCAGGATAATTAAGTTCATCTTATGAACTCCCACTTAGATAGACATCCCTCTAGTCATCTAAGTGATTGCATGATCCGAGTTAACTAGGCCGTGTCCGATCATCACGTGAGACGGACTAGCCAACATCGGTGAACATCTTCATGTTGATCGTATCTTCTATACGACTCATGCTTGACCTTTCGGTCTTCTGTGTTCTGAGGCCATGTCTGTACATGCCAGGCTCGTCAAGTTAACCCTAAGTGTTTTGCATGTGTTCCGAGGCCATGTCTGTACATGCTAGGCTCGTTAACACCCGTTGTATGTGAACGTAAGGATCCATCACACCCGATCATCACGGCGTGCTTAGAAACGACAAACTTTAGGAACGGTGCACAGTTAGGGGAGAACACTTCTTGAAATTTTAATGAGGGATCATCTTATTTACTACCGTCGTTCTAAGCAAATAAGATGTATAAAGATGATAAACATCACATGCAATCAAATAATAGTGACATGATATGGCCAATATCATATAGCTCCTTTGATCTCCATCTTGGGGCTCCATGATCATCTTGTCACCGGCATGACACCATGATCTCCATCATCATGATCTCCATCATCGTGTCTCCATGAAGTTGTCACGTCATCTATTACTTCTACTACTACAGCTAACGGTTAGCAATAAAGTAAAGTAATTACATGACGTTTATGTTGACACGCAGGTCATAAATAAATTAAGACAACTCCTATGGCTCCTGCCGGTTGTCATACTCATCGACATGCAAGTCGTGGTTCCTATTACAAGAACATGATCAATCTCATACATCACATATATCATTCATCACATCCTTTTGGCCATATCACATCACATAGCATACCCTGCAAAAACAAGTTAGACGTCCTCTAATTTGTTGTTTGCATGTTTTACGTGGCTGCTATGGGTTTCTAGCAAGAACGTTTCTTACCTACGCAAAAACCACAACGTGATATGCCAATTGCTATTTACCCTTCATAAGGACCCTTTTCATCGAATCCGATCCGACTAAAGTGGGAGAGACAGACACCCGCTAGCCACCTTATGCAACTAGTGCATGTTTGTCGGTGGAACCGGTCTCACGTAAGAGTACGTGTAAGGTTGGTCCGGGCCGCTTCATCCCACGATGCCGCCGAATCAAGATAAGACTAGTAACGGCAAGCATATTGAACAAAATCAACGCCCACAACTACTTTGTGTTCTACTCGTGCATAGAAACTACGCATAGACCTAGCTCTGATACCACTGTTGGGGAACGTAGCAGAAATTCAAAATTTTTCTACGTGTCACCAAGATCTATCTATGGAGAAACTAGGAACGAGGGGAAGGACAGTGCATCTACATACCCTTGTAGATCGCTAAGCGGAAGCGTTCAAGTGAACGGGGTTGATGGAGTCGTACTCGTCGTGATTCAAATCACCGATGACAAGTGCCGAACGCACGGCACCTCCGCGTTCAACACACGTACAGCCCGGTGACGTCTCCCACCTTGATCCAGCAAGGAGAGAGGGAGAGGTTGAGGAAGACTCCATCCAGCAGCAGCACAACGGCGTGGTGGTGATGGAGGAGCGTGGCAATCTGCAGGGCTTCGCCAAGCACCACAGAAGAGGAGGGAGAGAGAGATGCAGGGCTGCACCAACGAGAGATCAAATCACGTGTGTTTTGGGGCAGCCCTAGGCCTCTATTTATATGGGGAAGGGGAGGGGCTGCGCCCCCTCTAGGGTTCCCACCCCTAGGGGGGGCGGCAGCCCTAGATGGCCAAGGGGTGGCGGCCACAAGGGGGAGGAGAGGGAGGCGCAGGGTATATGGGCCTTAGGGCCCATCTGCCCTTAGGGTTTGCCCCCTCTCCCCTTCTAGGCGCATGGGCCTTAGTGGGGCTGGTGCCCTTGGCCCATGTAGGCCAAGGAACACTCCCTACAGCCCATGTGGCCCCGGGCTGGTGGCCCCACTTGGTGGACCCCCGGGACCCTCCCGGTGGTCCCGGTACATTACCGATAAACCCCGAAACTCTTCCGGTGACCAAAACAGGACTTCCCATATATAAATCTTTACCTCCGGACCATTCTGGAACTCCTCGTGACGTCCGGGATCTCATCCGGGACTCCGAACAACATTCGGTAACCACATACAAACTTCCTTTATAACCCTAGCGTCATCGAACCTTAAGTGTGTAGACCCTACGGGTTCGGGAGACATGCAGACATGACCGAGACGTTCTCCGGTCAATAACCAACAGCGGGATCTGGATACCCATGATGGCTCTCACATGTTCCACGATGATCTCATCGGATGAACCACGATGTCAAGGACTTAATCAATCCCGTATACAATTCCCTTTGTCTAGCGGTATTGTACTTGCCCGAGATTCGATCGTCGGTATCCCGATACCTTGTTCAATCTCGTTACCGGCAAGTCTCTTTACTCGTTCCGTAACACATCATCCCGTGATCAACTCCTTGGTCACATTGCGCATATGATGATGTCCTACCGAGTGGGCCCAGAGATACCTCTCCGTTTACACGGAGTGACAAATCCCAGTCTCGATTCGTGCCAACCCAACAGACACTTTCGGAGATACCTGTAATGCACCTTTATAGTCACCCAGTTACGTTGTGACGTTTGATACACCCAAAGCATTCCTACGGTATCCGGGAGTTGCACAATCTCATGGTCTAAGGAAATGATACTTGACATTAGAAAAGCTTTAGCATACGAACTACACGATCTAGTGCTAGGCTTAGGATTGGGTCTTGTCCATCACATCATTCTCCTAATGATGTGATCCCGTTATCAACGACATCCAATGTCCATGGTTAGGAAACCGTAACCATCTATTGATCAACGAGCTAGTCAACTAGAGGCTCACTAGGGACATGGTGTTGTCTATGTATCCACACATGTATCTGAGTTTCCTATCAATACAATTATAGCATGGATAATAAACGATTATCATGAACAAGGAAATATAATAATAATCAATTTATTATTGCCTCTAGGGCATATTTCCAACACCGTGCTCTAAAAGATATAAGCGAAGCACTAGAGCAAAATTATCTAGCTCAAAAGGTATAAGTGAAACACATAGAGTATTCTAATAAATTCTGATTCATGTGTGTCTCTCACAAAAGGTGTGTACAGCAAGGATGATTGTGGTAAACTAAAAAGCAAAGACTCAAATCATACAAGACGCTCCAAGCAAAACTCATATCATGTGGTGAATAAAAATATAGCTCCAAGTAAAGTTACCGATGGACGAAGACGAAAGAGGGGATGCCTTCCGGGGCATCCCCAAGCTTAAGCTTTTGGTTGTCCTTGTATTTTACCTTGGGGTGCCTTGGGCATCCCCAAGCTTAGGCTCTTGCCTCTCCTTGTTCCATAATCCATCAAATCTTTATCCAAAACTTGAAAACTTCACAACACAAAACTTAAAAGAAAATCTTGTGAGCTCCGTTAGTAAAAGAAAACAAACCACCACTTCAAGGTACTGTAATGAACTCATTATTTATTTATATTGGTGTTAAACCTACTGTATTCCAACTTTTCTATGCTTCATAAACTCTATTACTAGCCATAGATTCATCAAAATAAGCAAACAACACACGAAATACAGAATCTGTCAAAAACAGAATAGTCTGTAGTAATCTGCAGGTTTCGAATACTTATGGAACCCCAAAAATTTCTAAAATAAATTGCTGTACGTGAGGAATTTATCTTTTAATCATCTGCAAAAAGAATTAACTAAACAACACTCTCCAGTTAAAAATGGCAGCAAATCTCGTGAGCACTAAAGTTTCTGTTTTTTACAGCAAGATCGCAAAGACTTTCCCCAAGTCTTTCCAAAGGTTCTACTTGGCACAAACACTAATTAAAAGCATAAAACCACATCTAAACAGAGGATAGATGAACTATTTATTACTAAACAGAACCAAAAAGCAAGGAGCAAAAATAGGGTTGCCTCCCAACAAGCGCAATAGTTTAACGCCCCTAGATAGGCATAAAGGCAAGGATAGATCTAGGTATTGCCATGATAATGATAAGGTAAATCATGAAAACTCATCTCATACTCCCTATGTTCAACAGCAAACTTTCTTTGTGGCAAGCAAAAGTAATCAAAAGGGCTAAATTTAATGGGACAAAAGCCCCCAAGATCAAGTTCGGGAGGTATTGGTTCCTCCTTTGGCCCCTCATATTGCACAGCCAATTCATCATTATAAGCATTCTTTTGGCAAAAAGTCATGAGCCTTTGTTCAAGGGAAAAACCTAGCCCGTTGTTCTGGATAGCAAAATTATCATTAAGTTCAGAGATCCTATTAACAAGAAGAACATCGACAGGAACCTTTTTTCTAAGGTTTTCATTAAAAGCAACATGATCTAAAGATCGTAACACATAATGTCTTCTTGATAAAAAAGGATTGCTTCTATGGGAGGACGCCCGGCATCCACCCTATAATGCGCAAAAAATTTCATTGGCTTCTTTTATTATAAATCTGAACTCATGAACTAAAAAGATGGTCGCTGCTCGCTTAACAGAAGAATGCTCAATATTAGAAAATTATAGGAAAATCCTTTGTATGGAAGGGTGCATATGTGAAAATTGTCTTTCAAGTTCAACTATGAGCAAAGATATAGCATCCACGAGACTACTAGTTTTATGAAGGATAGACCCGCTCATGGTGGGCAAAGCACCAAAACAAGTAAAGAAATCTTGAATAAATCCCTTCCCAATAATATTACCACTACCAATCCGAAACTTTTTAGTGTGTAAAATAGTAGGGTTTTCAAGAGGATCATCGATAGCATCAAAGTTTTCCATATTATTATGAACGACAACCTCCCCAATTTCAGACATGAAGGCAGCAAGAGGCAAGCAAAAAGAGCCGAACTGAAAAAGAGAAGGGGAAGGGAAAAAGAAGGTGAATAAAATGACAAGCGTGAAGTGGGGGAGAGGAAAATGAGAGGCAGATGGCAAATAATGTAATGCGAGGGATAAGAGTTTATGTGGGTACTTGGTATGTCTTGACTTGTGCGTAGACTCCCCAGCAACAGCGCCAGAAATCCTTCTTGCTACCTCTTGAGCACTGCGTTAGTTTTCCCTTGAAGAGGAAAGGGTGATGCAGCAAAGTAGCGTAAGTATTTCTGTAAGTGCATCTAGTGCCCCTTAGTGATTTTGGTGTATTGAAGACTTATAGGTTAAGGGACTAATGCGTGTGTGAGTGTACACAGGTCTATATGTCTATGAGGAGTTTGATATTTACAGGAAAAGTCGACCCCTAAAAATGAATATCTTCGAGTGAAGATTTTGGTATTTCTGAAGACTTTCATGAAGACTTTGAAAGTGAAGAAATTGGTGTGTCCGTGAAGACTTGATATTCATGCGAGAAATATGAAGCTTGAAGACTTTCGTGTTCATAGTTTTGTTTTTCTCTTTCTTGAGTCATAGGAAACACCGTACTGTTAAAGGGGGTCGAGGAAATACTAAGGAAAAATTTGCATGTGATGCTCAACTCAAAATCCTACACCTACCAATCCCTTCGAGTGAAGCCATTGGAAATCTCATACAGTTCAGTCAATTTCTTCAGTGACAGATACGAAGTTCTTCTGGCCTCTGAGGAATTTGTCCTGACTGAGGAGTTAGGAATTCGCCAGTGCGGATTGCCTACATAGTGAGGAACATGATAGCCCTAAGGATTTTGCTACTCAAAATTCCGACTGTTGCTGTGCTATGCGCCAGTTGTCCCAAAATATCTATCCACCTAACGGTCATATCATTGAAGGGCATTTATGTCTTATCATGTCGGGCTGCTCCCTAGGCTATAAATAGCCGCCCCCTACAACCACTAGCTGGTTGGCTGCTCTGAGAGAAACCGACACTTGTCATTTGAGAGCAACCCATCCTCCGAAGACTTTGAGCGAAAATCATCAAGTGAGGAATAACCAAAAACCCAAAACCCAAACACCTACAAACCCCAAGTGATTGAGCATCACTAAAGAGATTGATCCTGAGTGGATCCGACGCTTGTTACCTTTGAAGACTGTGCTTCTTCCAGACGGTTAGGCGTCATGGTCTAGAGCATCCAAGAGGAATTGTGGATCGCCGAGTGACCAAGTTTGTGAAGGTTTGGAAGTCTCCTGAAAACTTACCACGAGTGATTGGACGAGGTCTGTGTGACCTTAGTTCAAGGAGAATATGGTGAGGACTGGGTGTCTTGGACTAAGTGTCCTTGACTGGGTGTCCGGGACTGTGTGTCCTCGAGTTTAAATACTCAGCCACTCCAACCAGATGTACAACCGAGACATCAGTTGGAACTGGTCTACCAAATCATTGTCTTCACTGAGCTTACTGGTTCTATTTCCTCAACTCTTTCATTTCCTCATAACTGTGCTGTATGCTTGTTCATATCTGTGTTTGAAGACTTTGACTGAAGACTTTCTCAATTTCCTCAGTTCAATTTCTTCAGTCTGTTTGTCTTCATCCTGTGTTATCCTATGATTACACTTCCTGTACTCTGTGCCTGTCTTCATTTCATCATGATGACTATGCTTGTATTCTGTTATGTTTACTTTTGAGTACTTATTCCGCTGCTAGTAGTTCTTCGCTAAGGAATTTCCTCACCGGCAAATTCCTCAGTGAAGAATTTCATAAAAATCGCCTATTCACCCCCCTCTAGTCGATATAACGCACTTTCAATTGGTATCAGAGCAAGGTACTCCCTTGTTCTGTGTGATTTTGGTTTAACCGTCTGGAGTTTTAGTTATGTCGACTGCAGGTATGATCAAGGTCTCTGCTGGGTGTCCTACCTTCGATGGGACGGACTACCCCTACTGGAAGAATAAGATGTGAATGCATCTTGAAGCAATTGATAATGATCTCTGGTATGTTGTGGAAAATGGTGTTCCCTCAGTCACACCTTCTCTGAATGCTGCCGATGTGAAGAGATTCAAGCAACTCGACTCTCAAGCGAAGAATATCATATGTGGCCATCTGAGCAAAGGACAGTATGGCAGATTGAGTGCTTTGGAAACAGCGAAGCTTATCTGGGACAGGTTGTCCAAAGTGAATGAAGGAGTTTCAACTCATCATGACTCTCGAGTTGATGTTCTTCGCAATCTCTTCAACCGCTTCAAAAGACTCGACAATGAAAATGTTCAACAAACCTTCGATCGTCTCACTGACATCTCAAATGAGCTTCAAGCACTTGGTGCCACTGACATCACCGACCATGAGGTGGTGAAGAAATTGCTGAGATCGCTTGATTCCTCATTTGACACTCTGGCATTGATGATACAAGAACGTGCTGATTACAAGTCACTTGATCCCGCTGATATTCTCGAGAGGCTAAATACTCATGAGTTCCAACTTGCTGAAAAGAGAGATCTCTATCGTTCAAGCTATGGCAGAACACGTGCACTGAAGGCCAAGGCAGTATCTGAGTCCGAAGATGAAGACTCTGGTAGCAGCCTTGGTGATCCTGAAGAACTGAGCCATGATCTGGCTCTGCTCGTGAAGAAGTTCCAAAAGTTCTGAAGACGTGGTCGCCTTGGAAGATCCTCAAGGAGCAATGATTCCTCATCCAGTGACTACAAGAAGAGGCTCTGTCACAAGTGTAAGAAACCTGGACATTTCATTCAAGATTGTCCTCAGTGGGAAAAGGAATCAAAGAAGAAGAAATAGAAGGATTACAGTTCTGATGATGCAAAGAAAAGAAGAAATCCACAAAATCCTCATCATCAAAATCCTCAAAGCCTTCATATCACAAGAAGAGCAGCTCCAAGAAGGCCAGGGCATTCATTGGCAAGGAAATGGACTCTGAGGCTGAATCTGAAGAAAATGAGGAAGAGGAGTCATCTGAGGAGTCTGAATCCGGAGTGGCGAGCCTAGCTGTCGCTACTGCATTCGTCAGCAAGTCTATCTTCAACACTGAAGAAAATTACCTCACCAACAAGGCTGATGAAGGCGATGATGACTACGCTCCCACCTATTGCTGCATGGCAAAGGGTGCCAAGGTACTCAAATATACCTCCTTTGAATCAAGTGAGAATGAATCTGATGAAAACCTTAAGCCCAGCTATTCTAAACTTGCTAAGATTGCTATAAAACAACAAAGGGCTTTAGAAAAGGTTCAAAACATGCTAAATAAAAGTGGTGATATGTTGGGTGAAGAAATGGATCGCACTAAAACTTTGACTGAAAATCTTCAGAGACTTCAGTCCAAGCTTGACAAACTTCAAAGTCATCATAACACTCTCTTATCGGATCATGAGAAGCTTTCTTATGAATTTCTTCAAAGAAAGCAAGACCTTGAGAAGCTAAGAGTGAGTTATGAAGATCTTCAGAAGGAGCGCGATTCATTACTTGCTCAAAAAATCAGCGCATCTCAGGAAGAATTTGTTCCTCCATGCTTGAAGTGCATTGAACGTGAATCTGCTAATTCTTCACCTGATGTTCAAATGCTGCTAATGTTTCAAATTTTTCACATGCCTCTGCTATCACTAATTCCTCATCTGAGCACATTGCTAGTAGCACTGACGATGCAGGGCTGAAGGAATTGTACACGACAGGCATGTACAAAAGCCTCAAAGGGCATCAGGCTCTTTGTGATGTGCTTAAAAAGCAGATCCTCAATAGGAACCCTAGGAAAGAGGGTATCGCCTTTGAGAGGAAACTCAATGCTGATGGTACATATTGGAAGCCTGAGCAGTACCCCAAAACTACATGGGTCGCTGCAAAGGGACCTCCAGTTGATCTATCTAACTTATCTGGATTTGCATGTGAATCTCCTCATTCTGATGATGAGTCAATTGACTCCAACTATAAGCTATTCAAAAATCAGAACGGTGAAATATTTGCTAGATAAGTTGGCACTAACTGCAGGAACGACTCCCCTATGAAGAAAATCTGGGTTCCCAAAAGATGTCTTGAAAATCTTCAGGTGAATGTCATCATGACGCCACCTGTGAAGAATAGGAACCCCATATCAAATTCCTCATACGGACCAAATTCCTCATATGGATCAAAGTCCTCATATGAACATCATCATGCTAACCCGTCTGTTTCGCAGGGAAGATCTAAGGATTATGGATATGTGCATTATTCTTCAAATCATTATGTCCATAAGTCCTCGAAGAATTTCTCTGCTTACTCATATGCTTACTCTAACCCATCTTATGTGAAACGAAATGGATTGGCTTCTATGCCATCCTTCTCGTATGGAGCTCGCAGAATGATGAACTCTTTGCCACCCCTTCAGATGTGGGTGGTGAAGAAAAAGAACTAATCTCTTCTGCAGGGTCAGGTCTCCAGACGCACGTAATCGTCTGAAGAATTTGCTGGAGACCTGAGTATGCCTGATAGGACGAAGGCTAATCATGAAGAAATGAACTTTCATTTCTCACGTCCTCATATTGCTTTATCAGTTCTCTTGCTTGATGAAATTGATCTGATGAATTGATGTCATATTCTTCACTGATGAAGTATATGAGTTTGTAAGCTGCACTAATTCATCTGCAGGATGATCAACCCAAAGCCACTGAGTGGGTCCTTGATAGTGGATGTACAAACCACATGACTGGTGACAAGAATCTATTGATGGATGGTCCATTATCTCCGTCGAATCTGAAGCATATCATCTTTGCTGACAAAGGCAAAAGTCAAGTATTGGGTCTAGGTAAGGTTGCGATTACAAAGGATCGACAGATGGACAAAGTCATGCTTGTTGAGTCCTTAGGATACAACCTTATGTCTGTCTCAATGCTTTGTGATCTTGATATGGTTGTTGTCTTTGGCAAGTACCATTGTGTTGTGGTTATGGAAGCTGACAATTCCAAAGTCTTCGAAGGCTTTAGGAGAGGAGACCTGTATATTGTTTATTTCTCTACAGGACCACAACCAGCCGTGTGCTTACTTGCAAAAGCTTCAGAAGGCTGGCTCTGGCATCGACGACTTAGTCATGCAGACATGAGGAATTTGCACACTCTTGCGAAGAAGAAGCATGTCATTGGCATCGAGAATGTAAAATTCCTCAAGGATCACCTATGCGGAGCCTGTGAAGCTGGGAAGATGACCAAGGCCAAGCATTCAGCGAAGACTATCATGACCACCACTTGCCCATTTGAATTGCTTCACATGGATCTCTTTGGTCCTAATCATTATTCTGCTATCTCAAATGAAGCATCTCAATATGGCTTCGTTATTGTTGATGATTATTCTCGTTACACATGGGTACACCTTGTTACTTACAAACATGAAGTGCAGGAAGTCTTCAAACGATTTTCCTCGAGGGCTTCAACCAACTTTGGTGTGAAGATCAAGCACATCAGAAGTGACAATGGCACCGAGTTCAAGAATTCCGGTCTCGATGACTATCTTGATGAACTTGGTATCACTCATGAGTTATCTGCTCCTTACACTCCTCAGCAGAATGGCGTCGTGGAGCGCAAGAACATGACTCTCGCTGAGATGGCTCGCACTATGCTTGATGAATACAAAACGCCTCATCGTTTCTGGACTGAGGCAATTGATACTGCGTGCCACATCATCAACAGAGTATATCTTCACAAATTCTTCAAAAAGACTGCCTATGAACTCCTCACTGATAAGAAACCCAATGTAAGTTATTTCAAAGTCTTCGGTGCTAAATGTTGGATTAGAGATCCTCATCACAACTCAAAATTTGCACCGAAAGCACATGAAGGTTTTATGCTTGGTTATGGAAAGGACTCGCACACCTACAGAGTCTTCAACAACGTTCTTCACAAAGTTGTTGAAACTGTAGATGTGCGGTTCGATGAAACTAATGGCTCGCAAAGAGAGCACCTACCTACTATGATAGATGAACCAACACCTGAGGAAACTATCAAGTTCAAGGCTACTGAGGATGTCATTCCTACTGAAGAATCTGCTGAAGAATTCATCCCAGAACATGAAGAACGTCGAGCTAATGCACCTGAAGAAAATGCTGAAGAAAATGGTGCTGAAGAAAACGCTGATCAAACTCTTCAATGACAACCAGATCATCCTCGCATTGCAAAAGAAGTGCAAGTTGAAAAGATCATCAATGACATCAAAGCGCCAGGTCCTCTCACACGCTCAAAAGCTTCACATTTGTCTAACTTTTGTGGGCAGTATGCTTTTGTCTCTATTACAGAGCCCACTAAGGTAGATGAAGCATTTCTGGAGCCTGAGTGGATTCAGGCCATGCAAGAAGAATTACATCAGTTTGAGCTTAACAATGTCTGGGAACTGGTCAAACGTCCAGATCCTCGCAAGCACAATATCATCGGCACAAAGTGGATCTACCGCAACAAGCAAGATGAAAATGGCCTTGTGGTGAGGAATAAGGCACGACTTGTAGCTCAAGGCTACACACAGGTTGAAGGAATTGATTTCGATGAAACTTTTGCACCTGTTGCTAGACTTGAGGCTATTCGCATTTTACTTGCTTATGCTAACCATCATAATATCACTCTATATCAAATGGATGTGAAAAGTGCATTCCTCAATGGTAAGCTTGAGGAAGAAGTATATGTTGCTCAACCCCCAGGTTTTGAAGATCCAAAGAATCCTGACAAAGTCTTCAGACTCAACAAGGCCCTCTATGGCCTTAAGCAGGCCCCACGGGCTTGGTATGATACTTTGAAGGAACTCTTCATGAAGAAAGGCTTCAAACCCGGTTCACTTGACCCTACTCTTTTCACTAAATCTTATGATGGTGAATTGTTTGTGTGCCAAGTATATGTTGATGATATTATCTTTGGCTGTACTGACCAACGTTATAGTGATGAATTTGCCTATATGATGAGTGAAGAATATCAAATGTCTAGGATGGGAGAGTTGAAATTCTTCTTAGGTCTTCAAATTCGTCAACAACACAGTGGCATATTCATATCTCAGGAGAAATACCTCAAGGATGTACTGAGGAAATTCGGCATGCAAGATTGCAAAGGTGTCAAAATTCCTATGCCCACAAATGGCCATCTGTGCACTGATGAAAATGGTATTGACTTCGATCATAAGGTATACCGCTCCATGATAGGTTCCCTATTATACTTATGTGCATCTAGGCCAGATATAATGCTTAGTGTTTGCATGTGTGCCCGATTTCAAGCTGCACCGAAGGAATCACACCATAAGGCTGTGAAGCATATTCTTCGATATCTAGCTCACACACCAACACTTGGATTATGGTACCCCAAGGGCTCGGCTTTTGATCTTGTTGGATATTCTGACTCTGACTATGCTGGTGATTGTGTGGATCGCAAGTCAACATCTGGTACATGTCATTTCCTCGGATGATCTTTGGTCTGTTGGTCCTCGAAGAAACAGAACTGCATATCACTATCTACTTCTGAAGCTGAGTACATTGCCGCTGGTTCTTGCTGTGCCCAATTGCTATGGATGAAGCAAACTCTCAAGGACTACAGCGTCAACATGAAGAATGTACCTCTCTTCTATGACAATGAGAGTGCCATCAAGATTGCACACAACCCAGTTCAGCACTCGAAGACAAAGCACATTCAGATTCATCATCATTTTCTTCATGATCATGTGTTGAAGGGCGACATTTCTATTGAGCATGTGAAGACTGAAGAACAGCTAGCCGATATCTTCACAAAGCCCTTGGATGGGAAGAGATTTAGCAAGTTGCGGTGTGAGCTAAATATCTTAGAGTCTTCGAATGTTCTTTGAAAAGGACACTCATCCTAACACTTATGCAAAATTGATGACTTAGATGTGCAACACATGAAGAAACGTTTTTCTTCAATCAATGAAGAATAACACTCTTAGTGTGAATAAATTAACGAAGAATTTGATTCTCAGAACCCTATGATAATTGTACGCGGTGTCTGAAATCGTCATTCTTATACGGTGGGTCACGCCACCACCAAAATTTGAAATTCCTCAAATTATTCATATTCTTCAACTTTGCATAGTCTTCACTGGTTCCGTCATTTTTCTTCATTGGCTATATATATGAGTTTATGTCCTCTACAGCATTCACTTATTGCTATTTCTTCAAGTTGGGTTTCTGCTAAGTGAATGTGATCGGACCCTTCCCCTCTATGCTATACTCAACCCAATCTGTTCACAAATTCTTCATGTGCGTTCTATTTGAAACTCGTTCAAAATCTTCATTGTGTCCTTGTCAGCTGAAGAAATTGCGAACAGAACTTTAAAACCTATCTTATCGAAATTTTCTGTCTTGCCACTCAAACCGTTCCGCATCCCTCTATACACTTATCCACTCACCCACGATCTAACACGATCTCCACCTCTCACTACGTGGGTGACACATGTCATGCGAATGAGAAGGGTCAGGGGCATGTTCGTCCAATTTCTTCGGGCGAGCAGTTTTTCACCGTGGCTATAAATACCCCTCCTTCCCTTCCTCACTTCTTTTACTCCGCTCGACCTCTCTCTCCAGCTCGAGCTTCTCAAACCCTAGCGCCGCCACTACTTCATCGCCGCTAGTGAGGAATAGCTTCACTGCCTCGACCTCGTCGCCGACGTACTCGCGCCGACCGCGGACATCTTCACTCCGCCGCCGCCGTAGCCATCTTCCTCCGCCAAGTTAGGGCGTGGAAGATCTGCACAGACGAACTTCACATCTCCTCACTCCAGTTCGTCGTGTTCTTCATCCAGGGTAAATAAAAGTTACTTTTACTGCCCTCGTTGATTTGAATGATTATCTACAAAATCTTCAAAAGTGTTTTTCTTCATATCTTCACACACTGAACACCTCACAAGTCATCTGTTCTTGATTCGTTTCTCTAAGCATCATTTTTCTTCAAGATTCCTCAATTGTGTGGATCTTCGATCTATACAACTCTGGAACCTAAGACAAAGAACGCTTAGTGGTAATCTTCAAGACTCATCTGGTCAAATTCCTCAAACCTGTTCTTTTTACAAAACCTTCTGAGAACGCATATGACCTCTCCAAATTCCTCGCAACTATACTCTGTTCACAGGTACACATGTCGGCTGCTGAATCACTAGGTTCTCATCAACTTAACTCATTTGCAGCGTTCCTCGAAGAAAAGTTGCATACTTCTTCAGAGAATTCAATTGTTCAAATTCCTCAACTGAAGAAAATGGCTGATGGTAAGAAGCCACAGAAGGGAGGAAAGAGGCCTGAGGTAAATACAGCGTTTGAGATCCCTGATGAAATATATGCTGGGTACTGCACACCTACTGAGGAAACCAAGAATGAGCGCAAAGTGCGCATTCAGAAGATAGAGAGGAGATGGGCAAGAGAGTGGAGGGAATACAGATATGTCACTCCTAAGTACATGAAGAAATTCGCACTCAATCCTCCATGCCCAAGACCTCCATTGGCACCTGGCCAAATCGCTGATCCCACCAGCCTCTAGCGCGGTGAGGACTATCCTGATGAATGGGCCAAGCGCCAAGCTAAGTTGGCTAAGCAAGCCAGAGAAGCAGTGAGAAAATTCAATGAAGACTCTGCTGCTGCTGCTGCCTCTGCTGAGGCCTCTGCTGTCAAGCCAAAGAAGGCTATGTCAAAGAAGCCTGCGCGCAAGCCAAGTGCTTCACCAACAATGCCCTCAAGGCCAAGTTCCTCAGCAATGCCCTCATGGCCAGAATCTTCAAAGCCCTCACGGCCAATTCCTCATGCTGCTCCTGTTCCTCCAAAGTCCTCAGCTCCTCCGCCAAAGCCCTCAACTGTTCCGACTAAATCCTCAGCACCTGTGCATCTCGCCTCGTGCCAAAGGACTGCAAGCATCTCCATTGCCTCAGGTGTCTCAGCTAGTTCCTCAGCTGCACCAAGTTCCTCAGCTAGCCCCTCACTGCTGAAGACAAAGGCCACTGCTGGACGAGGTCCTCGCCCAAGTCCTCAAAAAAAACAAGTCACTTTCCAAGTCCCGTCTGAAGAAGACGAAGCTGATGATGATGAACTTGCAGAAATCATCAGAGACATGCAAGTCAGGGCCGCTAGAGCCAAAGGATCAGAGGTGCCACTGCTTTTGGATCCCAGGTTGATCCTCGACTACATTGATGTCTGGCACAAGGACCCCAACACTCACTTGACTGCCTTCAAGCTGACTCCTGGCCAGAGTCACATGCTGACCCACTTCATTCAAGAAGAAAAGTGGAAATTTGAGAAGGCCAGGCAGATCAAGAAAGCGCAGGACAAGAAAGAGCGCTATCTGAAGAAAAACGTTGTCTCTATGACAACTGAAGAACTTGTCACTATTCAGACTGAGATTAAGAAACTCAGTGATGACTTTGACGCATATCGCGCTGATTGGCTTGGAGCCAAGGTTCGTTTTGTGAAACTTGCGGATAACTTCACTTTCAATGTTGCAGCCCCAATGCAACAGGAAATTCCTCAGGCTGAAGCATCTGCTCAGCCTACTGAAGAAAATGCCAGCACCGCTGATGACAATCAGGCTGCTGAAGATAATGTGAGTTCCAGGGCTGATGACTGCATTCCAGCCGCTGAAGAAATTGCCAGGGCACCCACTAGTGGTGTTCCTGAAGAAACTGAAGAACTCAGGGCAACTACATCAGTTGTACCTGAAGAAAATCAACCACATTCCTCAGTTGCTCCTGCACCAACTTCAACTTCAATCCTTCCATCTGCATCGGATGTGAAGAAGACCAAGGCTGCAGAGCGTGCTGCAGTGAAGAAAAGGAAAGCATCAGCTGCTTCAGATTCTTCAGCTCTGAAGAAAATGAAGCCTATGACAAGCTCATTTGCAAATCCGATTGATGCTGTTCCCATCTCAACCAGGTCATCAAAGGACCTCGTTCCCTTTGATGAAGAATATGTGATCCCCAGCTGTAATTGATGAAGGCATTCGTCCATTGGATGGTCAGTTTCGCAAAGCTGCATCTTATTCCACCAATGATGACTCTGCCACACATGACTCTGCCAATGCACCTAAGTCCACTCCTCAAGCCACTGCTCTGCGCGTGATGACTGACCGTGAACTTCTGCTTAGTCTTCACCAGAAGGTGGATCGAAATCACAAATGGGTTAAGCGTCAGTTTGGTTCACTTCTTCACAACATGACTGCCACACACAATGCAGTGACGAAAAACCACTACTACCTCCATCAAGTCTTTGGTCGCACCTGGGCAATCCTGTCACATCTATATGGTGAAGAAGATCTGAAGAACATGGGTCTTAATGAAGATTTTGACTGGTCTGCACCTCCACCGAAGAAATTCAAGAAGGTCAAGGTTCCTTCTCTGGTGGCCAGCTCATATTCTTCATCACGCGACACTGATGAACATGAAGATTTGGACGACAATGCGGCAGGCCCTACATCAACAAACGACCCCAACAACGCTGGCGCTCCTTCATCAACATGATTATCTTCAGGGGTGTTAGTCCTCATTTTCGATCCTTTTGGTCATTCAATGACAAAGGGGGAGAAATATGAGTTAGTCTTCAAGCGGGTCTACTATATGGGTGTTTTTTTGCTAAGTTACAACTCTTGTTCTTCTGAAACTTTATTGGATCGAGTTGTAATCTTAAACCCGATGGTGCTCTGATACTTTTGATGCATTGTGCTCTGATACTCTTGATGCACTATTCTGCATGCTTATTCCTCGTTAATATTATTGCACGCATGCTGAATTTCATCAGGCACCATATTTCATCATGCATTTCAAATTCTTCATATTATATGTTAAATGCGTGTATGAATTACAAGATATAGGGGGAGATCTCCATGATTCAACTCTTCAAGTGTGCATTGCTTCAAAAGCAAATTCCTCACTATGCACATCTTCAGGGGGAGTTCTTCTATATCTTGCAATCAAATTCCTCAATATCAGTATTTACACTTCATATGTTTATCCCTGTTGAAAACTTAACCTATATTGTCATCAATCACCAAAAAGGGGGAGATTGTAAGTGCATCTAGTGCCCCTTAGTGATTTTGGTGTATTGAAGCTTGTAGGTTAAGGGACTAATGCGTGTGTGAGTGTACATAGGTCTATACGTCTATGAGGAGTTTGATATTTATAGGAAAAGTCGACCCCTAAAAATGAATATCTTCGAGTGAAGATTTTGGTATTTATGAAGACTTTCATGAAGACTTTGAAAGTGAAGAAATTGGTGTGTCCGTGAAGACTTGATATTCATGCGAGATATATGAAGCTTGAAGACTTTCGTGTTCATAGTTTTGTTTTTCTCTTTCTTGAGTCATAGGAAACACCGTACTGTTAAAGGGGGTCAAGGAAATACTAAGGAAAAATTTCCATGTGATGCTCAACACAAAATCCTACACCTACCAATCCCTTCGAGTGAAGCCATTGGAAATCTCATACAGTTCAGTCAATTTCTTCAGTGACAGATACGAAGTTCTTCTGGTCTCTGAGTAATTTGTCCTGACTGAGGAGTTAGGAATTCGCCAGTGCGGATTGCCTACACAGTGAGGAACATGATAGCCCTGAGGATTTTGCTACTCAAAATTCCGACCGTTGCTGTGCTATGCGCCAGCTGTCCCAAAATATTTATCCACCTAACGGTCATATCATTGAAGGGCATTTATGTCTTATCATGTCGGGCTGCTCCCTAGGCTATAAATAGCCGCCCCATACAACCACTAGCTGGTTGGCTGCTCTGAGAGAAACTAACACTTGTCATTTGAGAGCAACCCATCCTCCGAAGACTTTGAGCGAAAATCATCAAGTGAGGAAAAACCAAAAACCCAAAACCCAAACACCTACAAACCCCAAGTGATTGAGCATCACTAAAGAGATTGATCCTGAGTGGATCCGACGCTTGTTACCTTTGAAGACTGTGCTTCTTCCAGACGGTTAGGCGTCATGGTCTAGAGCATCCAAGAGGAATTGTGGATCGCCGAGTGACCAAGTTTGTGAAGGTTTGGAAGTCGCCTGAAGACTTACCATGAATGATTGGACGAGGTCTGTGTGACCTTAGTTCAAGGAGAATATGGTGAGGACTAGGTGTCTTGGACTAAGTGTCCTTGACTGGGTGTCCGGGACTGTGTGTCCTCGAGTTTAAATACTCAGCCACTCCAACCAGACGTGCAACTGAGACAGCAGTTGGAACTGGTCTACAAAATCATTGTCTTCATCGAGCTTACTGGTTCTATTTCCTCAACTCTTTCATTTCCTCATAACTATGTTGTATGCTTGTTCATATCTGTGTTTGAAGACTTTGACTGAGGACTTTCTCAATTTCCTCAGTTCAATTTCTTCAGTCTGTTTGTCTTCATCTTGTGTTATCCTGTGATTATGCTTCCTGTACTCTGTGCCTGTCTTCATTTCATCATGATGACTATGCTTGTATTCTGTTATGTTTACTTTTGAGTAATTATTCCGTTGCTAGTAGTTCTTCGCTAAGGAATTTCCTCACCGGCAAATTCCTCAGTGAAGAATTTCATAAAAATCGCCTATTCACCCCCCTCTAGTCGATATAACGCACTTTCAATTTCCCTCAGTTTTTGAGAACCAAGGTAACAATCCAGTAGGAGGCCACACGCAAGTCCCTCGTACCTACACAAACAAATAAGAACCTCGCAACCAACGCGATAAAGGGGTTGTCAATCCCTTCACGGTCACTTACAAGAGTGAGATCTGATAGAGATAATAATAGTAAGATAAATATTTTTGGTATTTTTATGATATAGATTGAAAGTAAAGATTGCAAAGTAAAATAGATTGGAAACTTATATGATAAAAGATAGACCCAGGGGACATAGGTTTCACTAGTGGCTTCTCTCAAGATAGCATAAGTATTACGGTGGGTGAACAAATTACTGTCGAGCAATTGATAGAAAAGCAAATAATTATGAGAATATCTAGGCATGATCATGTATATAGGCATCACGTTCGTGACAAGTAGACCGACTCCTGCCTGCATATACTACAATTACTCCACATATCGACCGCTATCCAGCATGCATCTAGAGTATTAAGTTCATAAGAACATAGTAACGCATTAGGTAAGATGACATGATGTAGATGGATAAACTCAAGCAATATGATATAAACCCCATCTTTTTATCCTCGATGGCAACAATACAATACGTGTCGTTTCCCTTTCTGTCACTGGGATCAAGCACCGCAGGATTGAACCCAAAGCTAAGCACTTCTCCCATTGCAAGAAAGATCAATCTAGTAGGCCAAACCAAACTGATAATTCAAAGAGACTTGCAAAGGTAAGCAATCATACATAAAATATTTCAGAGAAGAATCAAATATTGTTCATAGATAGACTTGATCATAAACCCACAATTCATCGGATCTCGACAAACACACCGCAAAAAGAGTTACATCGAATAGATCTCCAAGAAGATCGAGGAGAACTTTGTATTGAGATTCAAAGAGAGAGAAGAAGCCATCTAGCTAATAACTATGGACCCAAAGGTCTGAAGTAAACTACTCACACATCATTGGAGGGGCCATGCAGTTGATGTAGAGGCCCTTCGTGATCGATGCCCCCTCCGGCGGACCTCCGGAAAAGGCCCCAAGATGGGATCTCTTGGGTACAGATGGTTACGACGGTGGAAATAGGGTTTCGTGGTGCTCCTGGATGTTTTGAGGGTATATGAGTATATATAGGAGGAAGAAGTAGGTCGGTTGAGCCACGAGGGGCCCACGAGGGGGGAGGGCGTGTCCAGGGGTAGGCGCACCCCCTGCCACGTGGACTCCTCATTTGTTTCTTGACATCCACTCCAAGTCCTCTGGATCACGTTCGTTCCAAAAATCACGTTCCCAAAGGTTTCATTCCGTTTGAATTCCATTTGATATCCCTTTTCTATGAAACACTGAAATAGGCAAAAAAAACAGCAATTTACACTGGGCCTTGGGTTAATAGGTTAGTCCCGAAAATAATATAAAAGTGTAAAATAAAGCCCATTAACATCCAAAACAGATAATATAATAGCATGGAACAATCAAAAATTATAGATACGTTGGAGATGTATCAGGCTACCGGGGGCAATTTCTGTTGACATGTAGAATAAAAAACAATTGTAACATATCGTTGAAGATATATATAGTTTATGAGCATCAACATTAAAATAAGGCTTTTTACTAGCGCTTTGTGCACACAATTGGTCTTGTTCAGTGTGTGCACCATAGGTCTAATTAATCCCATCCAAAATCCAGCGTTCATACGCTGTGCTGTTTGTGTCAGATTATCAACAAAGTTTATGACATGCTTCAAGTCCTTCCAGTGAAATTTGGTACGCTTAGTAACATACAGATCGTTCACTATGCATCCAACATATCCTGCTTAAAAGGTGGAAAGGTATTATTTATTCAGAACATGGCAGAAGAATATATAGTGTGCATAAATTGGTAAACATAATTTGTTACTGCCTAGGAACGGAGTCAGAATATGATATCACAATTGGTTGCTTAAATAGTGATCAATTGGTTGCTTAGATAGTAATATGACAGCATGGAGAAAGTTGAAAGGACACTAACCTCGATCAGACTTTGATCGGCTGATGACGTTGGGGAAGTAAACATCCATGTTAATTAGACCAGACTGTGGTGCACGCACTAGAATTTTATTGCCAGCTTTCAGTTCATAACACTTAGACATTTTTCTCCAAAGGTCTGCATTAAAAAAGGAGTGACCATCTTTATCAAGTTTTATGCTAACCGTCATTGTAAATCCATGTTGCGTTGTCAATATGACATCCTGGGAGTCATCAGCAAAGTAAAGCCCAAGATTTCCTTCTACTCCTGTTCTTGCAAAGTAAGGGATGTACTGCTTGAATGAAAATTAAGATCGTAAATTAGATATATTGAAATAACCGAGCAAGATGCAAATATGAGAGTGACGGATAGAACATATCCATATATAGATGCAAGCAAAGTACAAAAATATAGAATTAAAAATAGATAATGTAACAAAAATTTGATGCAAATATATAGATAATGTAGCAACAGATGGTATATGTTCACAAATTTAGGCCATGCCGACCATTGTAGGTTGAGGTCGAACATACCAAGCATTCCCTGAAGTCATCCGGAATGGTGAGATAGAACTTCGTTTCCAACTGGCCACGACCACAGTTGCCCGATTTGTGCTCGCACTGTGCACACATGAATGAACACCCACGAATCAGCTAGAACAAAAATGATTCCACGGTGATTTCCGCCGGTTGATTAACAACGATGGACGGACTACGATAAGAGATGAGTGAATATTTTGCTAATTAAGTTGATTACCTTCTCCATGATAAAAATCCTCGGCCCAATCCCGCAGAAAACCCCAGTCGACCAGAGTCTAGAATGTCAGTGCAGATAGGCGGTGGAAAGCGGTGGAGGCGAAATCCGGTGCCGTTTGGAGCACGACCTACGCCCGCCGCCAACAGCCGTAGAGCTTAGGGTGCAGAGTTGCGGAGGAGTCCGCGGCGAGTGAGTGGGGACGAAGTGGGCGAGGGTTTTCTTTTCCTTTTGCATGTGTGAGTGAACACACACAGTTCGCAGAGGCAACGGAGATGAATCATGTGCGATAGCAAATCACCGAGATTGAATGGGAATCCAAATTTCCTTTGTCCTTCATCCATGAGTTTTTTTTCTATGATAAACATAAACCCTGCTAATCACCGTGTTCAAATTTGACACTTTTCTGGGTTCATTTACAATATTTAGAGGATTATGTGCATTTTGTAGGCATTAATGCACGTAATTCAAATTCAAACAATTGATGCATGAAAGGGTGCACAAGAACGGTCTGAAAAACCATACTCATGGTATTTAGTATTTTTTTCAAGCCTTTTACAAGGAACGGGCAGAGATTTAAATGGAATGCGTGGCAATAGTCAACCACAAACGCATCATTTACCGGGTTATCAACTATAGAACAATGAAATATGTGCTTGGAAAACATGACGGCTAGCATGGTGCCATGGTATGGCCTCACCGTGCCCTGGTTAAAAGCTAAGAAGGTTTGATTTATATCGTCATGCATGCCCTTCATAAATCGAACCATCACCAAGGAAGTTCAATGCTTTCGAGAGGGAAATCACCAAGATTGAAGGGGAATCCAAATTTCCGTCGTAGTTTGTCATTCAGTTTTTTTTCCAACGATCAACATACTGCCTCAAATGAAACGTGTTCAAATTTGACATTTTTCCGAACTCATTTACAATATTTAGGGGATTGTGTGCATTTTCTAGGCATTAATTATGCACATAATTCAAATTCGAACAATGGTGCATGAAAAGGTGCACAAGAACGGTCTGGAAAACCATGCTCGTGCTATACAAAAAATGAAACACATGGTTGGAAAACATGACGCCTGGTGTGGTGCCATGGTATGGCCTCACCATGCCCTGGTAAAAGTTGGAGAATGTTTTCCTTATGTCGTGATGCGCGCCTTTCATAAAACGAACCATCATCCGAGGAAGTTTCATGGTTTCGAGGGGGAAATCACCAAGATTGAAGGGGGATCCAAATTTACTTTGTCCTTTGTCCACGAGTTTTTTTTCTATGATGAGCATACAACCTGCAAATCACCGTGTTCAAATTTGGCACTTTTCTGGTTTCATTTGCCATATTTAGGGAATTATGTGCATTTACTAGGCATTAATGCGCATAATTTAAGTTCAAACAATCGATGCATGAAAGGGTCCACAAGAACGGCCTAGAAAATCATGCTCGTGCTATTTAGTAAATTCTCATGCCTTTTACAAGGAATGGACAAATATTTTGATAAAATGTGTGGCAATAGTTAACCACAAATGTCTGTTTGTTGGGTTTTCAATTATAGAAAAAATGAAATAAATTCTTAAAAAACATGACGCCTGGCATGGTGCCATGGTATGACCCACTATGCCCTGGTAAAAATTTGAGAAGGTTTGGCTTATGTCGTCATGCACGCCCTTCATAAATCAAACCATCACCGAGGAAGTTCCATGCTTTCGAGAGGGAAAATCCCCAAGATCGAAGGGGAATCCTAATTTCCGTCCTAGTTTGTCATTCAGTTTTTTTCCAACGATCAACATACAACCTCAAATGCAACGTGTTCAAATTTGACATTTTCCCGGGCTCATTTACCATATTTAGGGGATTATGTGCATTTTCTAGGCATTAATGGACATAATTCAAATTCGAACAATCAGTGCATGAAAAGGTGTGCAAGAACGGTCTGGAAAACCATGCTCGTGTTATTTAGCACATTCTCATGCCTTTTACAATGAATGGGCTGATATTTCAAGGAAATATGTGGCAATAGTCAACCATAAACGCATTGTTTACTCGGTTAACAACTATACAAAAAATGAAACACATGGTTGGAAAACATGACGCCTGGCGTGGTGCCATGGTATGGCCTCACCATGCCCTGGTAAAAATTGGAGAATGTTTTCCTTATGTCATGATGCGTGCCTTTCATAAATCGAACCATCATCGAGGAAGTTTCATGGTTTCGAGGGGGAAATCACCAAGATTGAAGGGGATCCAAATTTCCTTTGTCCTTTGTCCACGAGTTTTTTTTTTCTATAATGAGCATACAACCTACAAATCACCGTATTCAAATTTGGCACGGGTTCATTTGCCATATTTAGGGGATTATGTGCATTTCCTAGGCATTAATGCACATAATTCAGGTTCAAACAATCGATGCATGAAAGGGTCCACAAGAACATCCTAGAAAACCATGCTCGTGCCATTTAGTAAATTCTCATGCCTTTTACAAGGAATGGACAGATATTTCAATGAAACGTGTGGCAATAGTCAACCACAAATGTATGTTTGTTGGGTTTTCAACTATAGAAAAAATGAAATAAATGCTTAAAAAACATGACGCCTGGCATGGATCCATGCTATGACCTCACCGTGCCTTGGTAAAAATTTGAGAAGGTTTGGCTTATGTTGTCATGCACACCCTTCATAAATCGAGCCATCACCGAGGAAGTTCCATGCTTTCGAAAGGGAAATCCTCAAGATTGAAGAGGAATCCAAATTTTCTTCGTTCTTTGCCCTAGAGTTTTTTTATACGACGAACATACACACTGCAAATCACCGTGTTCAAATTTGGCATTTTTCTGGGCTCATTTACCATATTTAGGGGATTATGTGCATTTTGTAGGCATTTAGCACATATAAATCCAATCCAGCTACAGGTGCACGGGTGTGATGTGAGGGACGTGGATTGCCGTTCGATCCCGGCGCATCCAACGGTGCACATGCGCGATCCGCATGGCTGGGGTTCCGGCCAATCATAACACAACACACAATAGGCTCAGCGCACACTGTTTCCGGAAGCGACAGAGATGAACCCTGTGCGATAATGAACGAGCAAAATTATAATGGAAGCCAAATTTCTGTTGTCGTTTGTGGTTGAGATCGCCGCACTGTATGGCTGCCCGGCCCCTCCGTCCCAGAGCTCTCTCCAAGCATCGTCCATGGCACCGCGGGACACAGTAACTGGTAAGGAAGCGATGACATCCCGTCGCGCCGCGTTCCTCGCCGCCCACGATCGCACACATGGTAAGGTAGCTATGGCATCTCGCCATGCCGAGTTCATCGCCGGCGGCGGCCAGACAGTTACATCGGCGGACTTTGATGCTGCCATGGCCGAATGGGTGGTGGATATAGAGGCGGCCAAAGCCGCACAGAAGGAGCGGAAAAGGCAGAAAGCAGTCAAGAAAAGAGAGTCCCGCCGTCACAAGAAAAAAGAGGCTGCACGCCGTGGTGAGGAGAGCTTGGCGGAGATTGAAGCACAGTGGGCTGCTGCCTACAAGGCCGGGAAGGAGAACGCCGGCGTCTGGCCAGTATGCCCTGATGGCAGCATGTGAGAAGTAGTTTAAGTTTGCAGTATTAGAGCAAAATACCAGTAGTACTTTAAGTTTGTAGTATTAACATACAATGTCGGTAAGAGCATCCTTTGAGGGCTTTGAGCATTGATTAGCATGTGTGCCCGTGTGCGTTTTTTGCGTTAATCATTAGAAAATCACAAAACACACGGTTTCTATGCCGTACCCGTCTGGGTTTTTTGCGTTAATGACCCATAAGTCAGTTACCTGTGCGATATTTCCTAATAAACCAGGCGTACCATTAACCGAAAAATCAAGTACACGTGTACATTTTTTGGAGACGGGATCTGCCAACTTTCTTTTTCTCGCACATGAGTATTTTACGCACTTCGCCTGCATTGTGTGTTTCCCCCACCCAAGTTTCAAATTTCGCACCAAAATTTTCATTAGGCACGCGATTTCAGAATTTATTCCTCCAACCACATCCCCTTCCCCTCAGTATCCCCCTCCCTCACGCCTCCCCTTACCGGCATCTCAAACCGCCGCCGCGGCAACCACAGCTTCAACCACATCTACGTTCTTCTCAGATCTAGTCAGGTAACCCACCGATCTCTATCACGCCCCGGGCCTGATTGCTTAAATGGTGTCTGCGAAACATCCTCATGCCTCAAAATCCCCCCGCCAGGAGCTGATGGCGGTCCATGGCGCGATGGCCGCTGTGTGTGTTGACCCGGAGGAACACCTCGCCTCCGTCGCCGCCGCCGACATGGTGTAGGCTCTGGCCCAGATGAAGTCCCCCAGCGACTACCCCCCAGGACTTAACAGGTAAGATCTGACCAGCTAAATCTTACCAATACCACTTGCAACGACTATGATTTGTACGGTTGATGTATTAAGCATGTGCGTGCCTTGTTTAATTCAGTACTACACACTGTGTGATTTACCGAGTCCAGCTCAATTTCACCAATACCACCAACAAACTTACAATACATGACTCAGGATATCACTAGAGATGTTGCCCATTTGCTATTTTTAGTGGATGCTAACCCTGTTGCACTTAACATGCCTGTCCATGTACTTACGCAGGGTCATAACGGCCGATGCTTTTGTTTGCTGTCGAGGTGAGCTGCATCCCATGTCTTACGGTATTTCACATAATTTGTGCAATTGCAGTTTAACTTCTACCCATTTACTGGTTGCCTGTAGGTACACATGTCAGTGGCACTGATCCACGCTTCGACCTGGAGGAACAGCTCGCCTCCATCGTCGCTGACTTTGGGCGGGCTCTGGCCAACATGAAGTGCCCCAGCAACTACCCCTCAGGACTTACCAAGTATGTACTCACCAGTTCAATCTTACCAATACCAGTTGCAATTAATGGCTATGTTCTGTACGGTCGATGTATTAAGCATGTTCTAGTAAACATGCCTAACACGTTTTTGCTACTTTCCCTACCTTTTTATAGACATCTGGGCCATTCTCTCCTCTGGCAACACCTGCCTGGTGATGTTTAACTATGCCAATTGCATTTTTATGAGTACCGGTTTCAATGTCTATTAAGCCTATTGCAATTAACAGTTGAATCCATTTTTTAACAGTTGCATTTCAATGGCTACAAACTTACAAAACATGACTTAGGATGTTGTTAAGCCTGTTGCAATTAGCAGTTGTATCCATTTTTTAATCTGTCCATTTGCTACCATGCTACTCTCCGCAATGAAGATATACTAGAGATGCTGCACCATTTGCTTTTTTTGGTGGATGCTAACCCTGTTGTACTTAACATGCTTGTCCATGTACTTACGCAGGGTCATAATGGCCGATGCTGTTGTTTGCCGTTAAGGTTAGCTGCATCCCATGTCTTACAGTATTTCACATCATTTGTGCAATTGCAGTTTAACTTCTACCATTTATTGGTTGCCTGTAGGTACACATGTTAGTGGCACTGATCCACGCTTCCACCTAGAGGAACAACTCGCCTCCGCCGCCTCTGACTTTGGGCGGGCTCTGGCCAAGATGAAGTGCCCCATCAACTACCTCTCAGGACTTACCAAGTATGTACCCACCAGTTCAATCTTACCAATACCAGTTGCAATTAATGGCTATGTTTTGTATTGTCGATGCATTAAGCATGTTGTAGTAAACATGCCTAACACGTTTGAGCTATTTTCCCTACCTTTTTATAGACAACTGGGCCATTATCTGCTCTGGCAGCACCTGCACTGTGATGTTTAACTCTGCCAATTGCATTTTTATCAGTACCGGTTTCAATGGCCATTAAGCCTGTTGCAATTAACAGTTGTATCATTTTTAAAGAGTTGTATTTCAAAGGCTACAAACTTACAAAACATGAATTAGGATGTTGTTAAGCCTGTTGCAATTAACAGTTGTATCCATTTTTTAATATGTCCCTTTGCTACCGTGCTACTCTTTCGAAATGAAGATATCACTACAGATGCTGCCGTTTTAGTACCATTTGCTTTTTTTGGTGGATGTTAACCCTGGTGTAGTTAACATTGGCTTTCCATGTACTTACACAGGGATACAGTGGGCGATGTTGTTGTTTGCCGCCGAGGTTAGCTGCATCCCATGTCTTATACACCATCTATTCCTAAATGTAAGTATTTTTAAAGATTCCAATATAGACTACATAAGGAGCAAAATGAGTAAATCTAGATTCTAATCTAAACTATATCTATAATTCTATATACATCCGTATGTAGTTCATATTGAAATCTCAAAAAAAACTTGTACTTAGGAACATAGGTAGTTGTATTTTACATCATTTGTGCAATCTCAGTTTAGCTTCTAACATTTACTAGTTGCTTGTAGGTACATATATGAGGGGTACTGATCCACGATTCAATCCCTTTTGCATATGGGGCAATGAGATATTCATGAAAAAGCGTCAAGTGAGGAAACTAAGAAAGATTGTTAGGCGAAAGAAACGGGTGATTGGAATTAAGCTCTTTATTACACTTTGTCGAAGACAACAGTGAACTTTAGGATGGTAAGTAATGTGTTGCCTTTTCCCCCTGCCCACAACAAGTTACTCTATTAGACCTCAGTATCTAATATATTTTTCTCTTTTCAGTGGTTTCCGAAGCTATTTATTGATGATTACCTTGCAAACTACATGACCAGAGTGGAGGCAACTAAGTTTAAAGTATATAATTCATGCTACCATGATAATGCTCTAGAAGTCTTCCTGAAGGCGGTGAAGGATGGGCGGGCGATCGTCACAAGGGGTTGGATAAAAGTGGTTCGTGCCTATGGCATGCAGGAAGGCACATTATGGGCATTCCGCTTCTTCAACACCGTCGGCAGTCAAAATGATTTACACTTGTCTCTTCACCTTTACCGCCTTTAAATACTGCGGTTCATCATAGTTAATTGCTGCCTAATCCTGTAATTACTGAACATATTGTACTGGCAATTTTATTTATGGATTCATTGTTGAACCATTGTGCTGAAAATTTGAATTGCACATTTCGTATTTCAAAATTTCCAATTAGAATAAAAAATTACAGGAAAAAAAATAAAAATAGAACAGACGGCCATGGACCTTTGCAAACGGTTCTAGCAGTAAAAGCGCTTGCGATGGATAGCCCAATGCCACACAATTTTCTACATCAAATCGTGTGTGATGTAGTTAATGAAAGCAAACAGTTAACCAAGGCAGAGCGTGTGTGATAGTTACACCTTTCACACACGAGCGTATACAAAAAACCATGTGTGATGTACATCCGAACGGAAACGTTTTCCCTGGATTGACTATGTGGGATGTACATAAGAACGGAAACTGTCGTGGAGTTGACACGGCAGATGTCCTAGAGCAAGGACTTAGCCGTAGGGCCATCGCACTAGGAAGCTTAAAGGGGTTAATCGAGACAAGGGACACACGAGAGAGTTTTTATACTAGTTCGGCCCCCTTCGATGAAGGTAAAAGCCTACGTCTAGTTGGGATCGGTATTGCTGAAGTTTTCGATCTCCAAGGGGCTCAATTCGCCGGCTTGGTTATCGATTTTCTTGTTTCTTGACCTAAGCCGCCACCGGGTCGTCCCCTTATATACATGGGTTGACGCCTGGTGGCCTACAAAGTCCCGGCCGGCTCATAACCGTGTCCGGCTCGGTGACTTTCTTTACATGCCTTTCTTTACAAGTCTTTCCTTACATACGGCGGTTTCCAATATCGGGCCTTAAGCCGGCCCCAGGCCTTTGGGCCTTCTATATGTTTAATAAACTATCATCTTGAATGTATATTGGGCTTCTTATGTAACCCGCCATTAGGGTTGACCTGGCCCCTCCTGGGCAGGTCATACTGGTAGTAATATCCCCAACATTAGGCCCCAGGTTGACTTTGAACTTTGTTCTTTGTCAATCTTCAATACTTAGATGAAATCCATCCTCTGTCTGAAAACTTCTGTAACCCACCGCGACGTCATCTTTTGAAAACACAAAAAAACTTTCATGACGTCATCTTCCAACGGATCTTTTATCTTTAATGCTTCCCGAGAATCGAGGCGTCTATATAGCTGGATAACCATTATTTGGTTCTCCCTTTATTTTCGCGCTCGTCTGTTCGCATTTACCCTTATAAATAGGCATGCGGCCGGTTTTTCTCATTCTCCCCTCTTCTTCATCTTCTTCCTCTCGCAGTCTCTGCTGCTGCTCTAGCTCCGCCGCCGCCGCAACGCTCATCGTCGTCCTCGAGCTTTGGCCGCTGCATCACCCTGCACTGTCTAGATAAACGGCGACGACCCTCCGCAGAAAATCCGCATCCGTAAGTATTGCTTTCTCAAAACTTTTTAGATCTGCATTAGGGCTTGCGGGTTCATCGTTGTTCTTCTCTGTTCCTCATGAACTTTCTTGGTAGTTCTTCCTCTTGTCTTTGTAGGCCAACTCTGACTTTTGGAAAGTGAAATATGATCACGAAGCTGCCAAGAAGGCAAAACTCGCCGCCATGAACGCCAAGTAATCGACCCAGAGATCAAAGAAGAAGAAGAAGACCACTGCTGAAGATTTAATGAAACTTGATGATACGTCTGACTCGGAGGTAGCCCTTGATTCCCTTGGCCAATTTTTTAACAACCTTATTGACACTGATCCTTACTAGGATGACACTGGGGCCAGTCAGGCTAAGGAAGTAGAGGTAACTATCATTTCCTCCGAGTCAGAGCCCTTACCAAGACACAAAGTTCGACGAGTGATCCGTAAAGTAAGGTTTTCTAACCCCTTAGCTCACTTGGATCCCAACTTTCATTTGAAAAAACAGCAACATGAAAGCCGCCGTGAAGTTGGGATTGGAGATGAACCGGCTGTCGTCCTTCAACAGACCCCTCGGAAACGCCCGAACGAGGTTTACTTATTACTGTCTTTAACTCATTTTAATGAATCCTGCTCCTTGTATTTATTTTAACTCATTTATTTTATCCTTTCAGGAGGTGTCTCATTCTTCAGGCGACTCATCACAAACACAATTTCCGCCTTCAAGACTGCTCCTGGGTAATCAGAAATCCTCCTTTCTTCCGGGTTGCTCAATTGTATCTTTATGCTGACAATCCTGCAATATTTTTCCTTAGTGGTCAGGCTAAATCCAAGAAGACGAAGGTGGCTAAACCGGCGGAAGACCCGCCAGTGCTAGCATCTGAACCGGCTAGGCCGCCTTCTCCATTGGCTAACGCTCCAGAACACCCGCCTATTGACAATGAGGCAAACCCTCCTGAGCCGACTTTTGACGAAGCCATCATGAATCCTTCTACAGCTGGGCCGTCAAGCTCAACCAACCCGTCGTCTCCACCTGCTCAAGATGTTCAAATTACTGGGAGCCGCTTTGTTGAGCCGGGGAACCCAACGGTGCTGGCTCGGTGCACAGCAAAGCAAGAAGCATTGGAGAGACAGAAGGTTCGCTTTGATATTGCCAACTATGACCGTCTCAATGCCAGTGATATCTTATCCGGCTATCTCAGTCATGTACACTCCAGTCATGAGTCTGAGATTGAGATGGTCAAGCAGCTTCAATTGAAGTATGAGGTACGTTGTTTCCGGTTTACTAATATCCCTTCAGCCCCCAAGTCTTCAGATTATGAGAGAAACGGAATAACCTATAGACTTAAAATATAGGCCGAGACTTTTACCTCTGAATCTTTGCCTGATATTGATAGAACAAAAACTTCACCCATAGTCCCCAAGTACCGGTTTATTTTGATCATTAATGAATGAGTACTTTAGAATTTAAAACCGTCTTCAAAGTACTTAACACTCCGGTTTAACCTTGATAAACTTGCTGAACTGCGTACATTAGCCCCCAAGTGCCAAGTGCTGTTACTTTGTAAGGGACTTGGGACTTTAAATATGTTTGTAGAGTCGTAAAATTTTTGATTTGGCATACATTAGCCCCCAAGTGTCAAGTGGTTTATTCATAAAGTACTTGAGACTTGAATCTTGAATTTGGATATTTGAATTTGAAACCAATTCTTGACTTATCTGAACATTTCACAGAATGCCTTGTCTGAACTGAACTCTCAATTGTCAGACGCAAAGACCTAGCTAGCGAGTCAGGAGTCAGAAATCAAATCTTCCACCTCCAAATTGCAAATGAGCCTTTCTGCAATGGAAAATTTGAAGACCAGCTTTGCTGCCAAGGAGAAGGCTTGGGAAAATGAGAAAACACTTCTGACCCGATGAGCTGAGACAGCCGAAACAGCTCTGAAAGAAATTTCAATAGAGCTAAACGATTTAAAGGGCCGGGTGTCTCAGATGGTCGCTACTATCTTTGGTAAGCTACCTGATTTGACCTTTCATATAATTTTTGCCAAACTGGAGTATAGTCCGCCAACTGACTCTGTTAAAAATATATGTAGGTCCGCGAAGTAAAAATCTGAGCCAAGACCCGTTGATTAAACTGAAGGCAGTATACACTTTAGTTGAACAATTGTATATCGGCGCACAACGGGCTCTGGCTGCCATCTCCACTGCTAATCAAGGACCTAACCGGCTCAGCGACGTCCTAAAGAAGCTGTCCATCCTTCCTGCCAGGTTCCAAGAGGTAAAACGCTCCTGCGCGCGAGCCGGAGCTTTGACTGCCCTAAGCCGCTCCAAGGCTTGGGTGCCAGACCTAGACCCGGCGGACGTGGCAAGGGGCTATCCTACCGTGAAGGAGGACGGGTCTCCTTTTGATCAGGATGACTTCATAGCCTGCGTCCGTGAAGTTCGGCCTCAGGCGACTAGTCTTGGAGATGACACCAATGTGGACAAGTACCAGCCGGGTTTTGATAGTGAAAATAAGAAGATGGCCCCTCCCTCATATAAAGTAACAGACTTGATCCCACCAGTGAGAGAAGATACATTTGCCCCGGAGGTTGACCCAGTCGGCTTGATTAACGACGAAGCCGAATTTGTCGCCATGAACGGCTTTGATTGGTCAAAACCAAACTTCCAGCAGACTCAAGATGGTGAACCGGCGAGGGAGGGACAATGATCATCTTCATGGGCTTGTAAAGCCTTGTAATAGCTTAGCTATTAAAACACTGCATGTTTGCTTGTGCCATCGCGCATAAAATACTTATATGTGAATCTGTGTTTCCAGATGCCAATGTTTAATGCTTGCTTATGCATCGTTTAATACTTGTCTCTACAATGTTTGAACTCTGTTCCTGTAAATATAAAGAAAAGACTGGCATGGCGGTTTAGAACCAAACGGGTTTAAACACCTAATGTAGAGCCAATATATTTACCTCAATAAGAGCAGAGACAAATATAAATAAAAGATAAGGGCTAATACGAACCTTTTGGCTAACGCAACAGGTAAGTACGTATAAGTAATGACCATACCTTATCCCTGTTGATCCTTAGATCGCCGGTTTAAATAATCCGGGTGATTGAATTTGATAACTCAATATTTATGAAAAGTTAATGCTCAATGATCATTATACCTTAGTAGCTCATACCTTTTGATCCTTGAACCACCGGCTTGAATGACCTGGGTGGCTATGTTGTCCAATAATTGAACCGGTGAAGAAGACCAGGCTAATTTATTTGTAATATTGAAACAACAACAAACTAAAAGGCAAGCAAGCATAATTTTAATCTTGTATTCAAAAGGTTGGGGGTTTCTGATTCGAATACGACCAGTAAACCGGACCAAAGGGGTTAAGCTAAGGTTCAAATACGACCATATAGCCCCCAGTGGCTTTGGCATTGCGCTGATCAAGAGGGTACCGACAGCTATGTTCTCTTTGGTTCGAATACGACCTATGTTTGAACAGGAAGCCCCCAAATGACCTTGAGAGGTTTTTAACGACCCTGATTCAAATACGATCCAAGTCGGACTCAAGAGGGGTTAAGCTATGATTCGGATACGATCAAGAAGCCCCCAAGTGAGTTTGGCCTTGAGCCAATCAAGAGGGTTACGACAGCTATGTTCTCTTTGGTTCGAATACGACATATGTTTGAACAGGAAGCCCCCAAGTGACCATGTGATTACAGCTAGATTCAGATACGATCATAAGCCGGACAAAAGGTAAACTTGATTCAAATATGATCAGTTCCTTAATAGTCATTTGAAAAATAAGTTTTAACAAAGATGTATAATTTTTGAAAAGAAAAGAGACTGATGGTCTTACTTTATTGCTTATCATGGTATATACAATGTGAATGTATGTACATGAGGAGAGCCGGTGGCTCAGGTGTAGTACGGCCGAAGTTGAGCAATGTTCCACGGCCGGCGGGTCTCCTCCTCCGACTTACGTGAGTCTGCATGCTCTCGAACGTCAATGAGGTAATATGACCCATTGTTTAAATTCTTACTGACCACAAAGGGTCCTTCCCAAGGTGGGGATAACTTGTGTGCATCTGAGAGATCCTGGATGAGCTGGAGCACCAAGTCGCCTTCCTGAAAAGTCCTGGACTTAACCTGGCGGCTGTGGTATCGGCGCAGGTCTTGTTGATAAATTGCTGACTGGGCTGCTGCTAAGTCTCTTTCTTCATCCAACAAGTCAAGTGCATCCTGTCTGGCTTGTTCATTATTAGCTTCAACATAAGCCGCCACACGGGGCGAGCCATGACGGATGTCACTAGGCAATACTGCTTCTGCTCCATAAACCATGAAGAAAGGTGTGTGACCCATAGACCTATTGGGCGTAGTATTGATACCCCATAATACCGAGGGTAATTCCTCTACCCAACAACCCGGCGTTCGTTGTAAAGGAACCATAAGTCGGGGTTTGAGCCCTTTCAAAATTTCTTGATTGGCTCTCTCAGCTTGACCATTGGATTGAGGGTGAGCTACAGAAGAAACATCAAGCCGGATGTGTTCTTGTTGACAAAATTCCTCCATAGCTCCTTGGGACAGATTAGTGCCATTGTCAGTGATAATACTGTGTGGAAACCCGAAACGGAAAATTACTTTTTTCATGAACTGAACCGTCGTGGCTGCATCACATTTACTCACAGGCTCCGCCTCAACCCACTTGGTGAATTTGTCAACTGCCACCTGGAGATGTGTCTTTTTATCCTTAGACCTTTTGAAAGGTCCCACCATGTCAAGCCCCCAGACCGCAAACGGCCAAGTGATTGGAATCATCCAGAGCTCTTGAGCCGGCACATGCGCTCGTCGTGCAAATTTTTGACATCCATCACATCTACTGACCAGATCTTCTGCATCAGCGTGAGCCGTCAACCAGTAAAAACCGTGACGAAATGCCTTGGCCACTAAAGATTTTGACCCGGCATGATGACCACAATTGCCTTCATGGATCTCACGAAGGATTTCTTGACCTTCTTCGGGGGAAACACACCGCTGAAACACTCCAGAAACACTGCGATGGTATAACTCGCCATCCGAAATCGTCATGGACTTAGATCACCGGGTTATCTGTCGAGCCAGGGTCTCATCTGCTGGCAACTCTCCCCGGGTCATGTAAGCCAAGAACGGCACCGTCCAATCTAGGATGACATGAAGTGCTGCTACCAGCTGCGCCTCTGGGTCAGGAATAGCTAAATCTTCTTCTGTGGGCAACTTGACAGAGGGGTTATGCAAAACATCCAAAAAGGTGTTAGGTGGCACCGGCTTACGCCGAGACCCCAGCCGGCTTAAAGCATCAGATGCTTCGTTCTTTCGACGGTCAATGTGTTCCACCTGATAACCTTTAAAATATCCTACAACGGCATCAACCTCTCGGTGATAAGCCGCCATGAGAGGGTCCTTGGAATCCCACTTATCAGATACCTGTTGAGCCACTTGATCCGAGTCACCAAGACATCTGACCCGGCTCAAGCTCATCTCTTTTGCCACTCGAAGACCATGGAGCAAGGCTTCATACTCTGCTGCGTTATTAGTGCAAGGAAACATCAACCGCAACACATAACAAAATTTGTCACCTCGTGGGGAAGTTAGCACGACTCCAGCCCCTGAGCCTTCCAATTGCCTGGATCCATCAAAATTAATAGTCCAATACGTGTTGTCCGGCTTCTCTTCTGGCATCTGCATCTCTGTCCAGTCATTGATGAAGTCGACCAGGGCTTGAGACTTAATTGTAGTACGTGGAACATACTTCAACCCATGAGACCCAAGCTCAATTTCCCACTTGGCGACTCGCCCCGTGGCTTCTCTATTTTGAATAATATCCCCTAAAGGAGCAGAGCTAACCACAGTGATTGGATGTCCCTGAAAGTAATGCTTAAGCTTCCGGCTCGCCATAAATACCCCGTAAACAAGCTTCTGCCAATGTGGATATCATTGCTTAGACTCAATTAGCACTTCACTAACATAATAAACCGGCCGCTGAACCAGATGCTCTTTGCCAGCCTCCTTGCGCTCTACCACAATAGCCACACTAACAACCCGTGAGTTGGTAGCCACGTATAACAGTATCGGCTCTTTCTCAATTGGAGCAGCCAGGACCGGCGGCTCAGCCAGCTGTGCTTTCAGATCCTCAAAAGCAGCATTCGCAGCATCGCTCCAAACAAAAACATCTGTTTTCTTCATCAACTAATACAGAGGCATAGCCTTTTCCCCTAACCGGCTTATGAACCGGCTCAAAGCAGCCACATGACCTGCCAGCCGCTGAACATCATTGACGCGGGTTGGTTTGGCTAGGGATGTAATTGCCTTGATTTTCTCCGGGATAGCTTCAATACCTCTGTTAGACACCAAAAAACCCAAGAGCTTGCTGGCTGGTACTCCGAAAACACACTTGGCCGGGTTAAGCATCATTTTGTAAACCCGGAGATTATCAAAAGTCTCTTTCAGGTCCGTGACCAAGGTTTCCTCTTCCCTGGATTTCACCACTATATCATCCACATAAGCATGAACATTGCGCCCAATTTGATTGTGAAGACAATTTTGCACACACCGCTGGTAAGTCGCCTGGGCACTCTTAAGCCCAAAAGGCATAGACACATAGCAGAAAGCTCCAAAAGGAGTTATAAAAGTTGTCTTCTCTTGATCCTTGACTTCCATCTTAATCTGATGATAACCGGAATAAGCATCTAAGAAACTCAACCGTGCGCAACCCGCCGTAGCATCAATGATCTGATCAATACGGGGGAGAGCAAAAGGATCAGCCGGACAAGCCTTGTTCAGATCTGTGTAATCCACACACATACACCAGGTGCCATTCTTTTTTAGTACAAGCACCGGGTTAGCTAACCATTTGGGGTGAAAGACCTCCACAATGAACCCAGCTTCCAAGAGTCGGGCCACCTCTTCCCCAATGGCCT